>NC_068938.1:52840234-53059945 GCF_016801865.2 Culex pipiens pallens
AATTTGGTTAATTTAACATATAGTAACAATTAAAAACTAAAAACTAAAAACTTAAAACTAAAAACTGAAAACTAAAAACTAACAACTAAAAACTAAAAACTAAAAACTAAAAACTTAAAACTAAAAACTAAAAACTAAAAACTAAAAACTTAAAACTAACCATTTATTATTTATGGTGGGAAGATAAAAATATTTATAAATATTCTCAGTGACCTTTTTGTCAAAGAAATTGTACTGCCTGATTTAAAAATTTACATTATGTTTTGAAAATTCCTGCTTGTTGGCAGTTTTATTAAATCAAAAAGAGATAACCTCCTGCACCAACCACATCTGACACCCACCGATCCCAATTCATCATTATTTTCCGGAATTTATTAATCGCAATCCGATCAAACAAGTGGGTTCGAGCAGCAATAAATTGCTTGCTTGCTTGCCATTTGGATTTCGCATGGTGACATATTTATTCCATTAAAACCACCACCGCCTGCAAATAAGACCCTTTCGACACCGAGAGGGGGTGTCGTGCGATGTTGGTGCGATGTACATTTTTATTAAATCCTCCACTCAGCTTTGATATTCATAAAAAGGAGCCTCCCTGCGCACGATGATGTAGCATGCGTTCGTGCATCCCGAGCAGGGGTAAATAACACGGGAATACCAAATTTTGGTATTACTTAGGCAAATAACAGCGACCAAAATGTGCCGTTGGTTGCCCAGTAATAGATGGTAAAATACCATGAAATCATACCAAAATCTTGTATGTGGAAGGGCACAACAATACCAAAACATGTTATTCCAAAGATAAAATAATACCACAAAATAAAATAATTTCAATACCAAGTTGAGGTTTTCTGGATTTTTGAACATTTTACCATCTATTACTGGGCAACCAAGAGCACATTTTTGTTGCTGGTATTTGCACAAGTAATACCAAAATTTGGTATTTTCATACCATTTTTAGTGCAGCAGTTGCAGTTAGTGAAGAAACGGAAATGATTCAAATGCAACAGCCAAATCTACTCACCTGATGATTCTATGTTGTTCTTAGTGATATTCTTCACCACACCGAATGCATTTGTCATTGATGAACGGCCTGTGCTTGAAGTTCATGAAGCTTCTGAAAAATAACAAGATTGAAAAATAAGTACTATTAAAATGAAACTGGATTGAAATTCATAAAAATTCAATAATCTGTTGATTGACTCGTTTTTCAAAGTATTTGGTTAACATTTTTGGGTTTCATGTCATTTAAGCGCAAAAGTAATTATCTCGTCAAAAAATTTCAAGTAATTTCTTTAGGGGGTATATCAAAAATGTTTAAAATCAAGTTTGAAATTTCCAGTTTTCAATTAAAGCATTCGCTTTGAGACATCATTTTAGCGCAAAATTAATTATTTTGTCAAAATTGGTCAATATTTTCCCATATTTTCAGAGGAATTTGATAAAACACTTTAATACCAAAATAATACCAAAATGTGGTGTTCGACCATTGACAAATTCTGCAATTTTGCAATATTAAAACAATACCTTAAATTGGTATGATACCACACTTTGCTCTTGCATAATCCTTAAGACAAATTTTAAAGGGTCCAGGAATACCAAAATTTGGTATTGATACCAGAGAAAGGTATTATTACGCATTTCCCTTGTTATTTACCCATGCTCGGGATTTATGACCGATAAATCACTTAAATACCCTTCCGGGCGACGCTGACAGGGTCGGTAGGGTCGAGGTGGTGAAAATGGATTGAAAAGAAAATATTTATTATTGTTTGTCCATTTGAGGCTTTTGATGGTTTTATTTTGATTTTGAATAAGGTTTGATAACAATTTCAAATGTTTTAAAAAATAAAAGTTAGGCGCTTTTGTTAATTTTTGACATTTTGAACAATAAATAAATTTAGGTTGGCCGACTCTATTACAGCGAAATCCGATTGCACTGTACTCGCTGACGAGTCATAATCCTTGCCCGGGAATGCATCATGGAATAAGCCCCCACCAAGTCACCGCCCCCAAAGCTGCGTATTGGAAAACGTGTTGCACCGTATGATGGTTTCATCTCCATTTGTGGACATAAAATTCCAGAAAACAACAACCGGTTCCATTTCCACAGATCCAAAGTGGACCGATAAAATGTCCATTTGAGTTGGCGCGTTTCATAAACAATCGGTGCTCTGCTGAATGGAACTTCGATTCTCATGTAAGGAAGAAGCTCATTGGTTATTAGGAGTAAATCAGTTGAGATATTATGACTTTTCTCACGGGTTTGAAATCGAAGATAACAAATTTCAAAATTGCTGATTAAAGCCAGACTCAATCAGATAATGTTTATTTTGGCACAGTTCACGTGAAAATTCACCTCACCTGGTGGTAATTGTTTAATCTCCCTGATAACTGCTAGCCTTGTTGTATAGTATAGTTGACCGTATCGCTTACGTCATAATAAAAAAACATGCGAATTTTGTTAAAAAAAATGACCGTATTTTGCCCACAGATTTTTCTTCTTCACTCACCTTATCTTCACCCTGACCAGTGACAATTACGCCTAATCCGATAGCACCTCGTAACTTCGATAAGCGCAACTTCTATAAAAGTCCCAACCAATCAACCGAAACCGTTCTGTCTGAATCGCGAGCAGTCATGAAGTTCACCGCTTTTCTCCTAGCGACCCTGCTGGTCGGACTCGCGCAGGGTCAGCTCAATCCGCACTTTGTGCCCAACCACAGCGGAATCGTACACCTCTTCGAGTGGAAGTTCGCGGACATTGCGGCCGAGTGCGAACGCTTCCTGGGACCGCGCGGGTTCGGTGGAATTCAGGTTTGGTTGCTTGCTTGGTGAAATTGGGAGTTTTTGTTTAAGAAAGTGATTTAATTTCGCAGTTGTCCCCGGTGAACGAGTATGTGATCGTCCAGCGCGGGAATGCCCGACCCTGGTGGGAACGTTACCAGCCGGTTTCGTTCAAGATCGTGTCACGTTCGGGCAACGAGCAGGACTTTCTGGATATGTCCCGGCGGTGCAACGCAGCTGGTGTGAGGTTGTACGTGGATATCATCATCAATCACATGGCGGCTCATCCAGGGGATGCTGGTGATGGCATCGGACACGGGGTGGGAGGCTCAACGGCGATTCCACGTAATCGGGACTTCCCAGCTGTACCGTTTACGCTCGCGGACTTCAATCCTACGTGTCAAATTACGGACTGGAATGATCCCATCCAGGTGAGGGATTGCGAACTTTTAGGACTGCCCGACTTGAACCAGGCTCTTCCAAACGTTCGTGACCGGTCCGTGGACTTCCTGAACCACTTGATCGATCTTGGGGTGGCCGGGTTCCGCGTGGATGCTGCCAAGCACATGTGGCCGGAAGATCTGGAGGTCATCTTTAACCGGTTGAAGAATTTGGATACGAGCTTTGGGTTTGCAGCGGGATCGCGTGCCTTCATGATGCAGGAGGTCATTGACGGAGGTCCACACGAGGGTGTCCGTAAGTACGAGTACGTTCACCTGGGAACGGTCACCGAGTTCATGTACTCCAACTATGTGGGTCGTGCATTCGTCGGAAACGACGCACTGGTTTGGCTCCAGAACCTTGGTGAAGAGTGGGGTCTTCTGCCGTCGGAACAGGCCTTGGTCTTCGTCGATAACCACGACAATCAGCGTGACCACGGTGCCGGAGGTCAGGGTGGTAACATCCTGACCCACAAAGTTCCACGACCGTACAAAATGGCCACCGCATACGCCGCGGCATTCCCCTACGGTCAGCTCCGTATCATGAGCTCGTTCTTCTTCGCCGACGGAGATCAGGGACCACCGGAGGATATCAACAACAACATCATCTCGCCGTCGATCAACCCGGACGGAAGTTGTGGAAATGGGTGGGTCTGCGAGCACCGGTGGCCTGCAATCGCCAACATGATCCACTTCCGTAACGTTTGCTGGGGCACACCGATGGTCAACTGGTGGTCCAACGGACTGAACAAGATCGCGTTCGGTCGTGGAAACTGTGGCTTTGTGGCGTTCAACAACGAGCCCCAGCAGGACTTCCTGGAGGTGCTGCAGACGGGTCTGCCTGCCGGAGTGTACTGCGACGTGATCTCCGGCAATAAGGTTGGCAATGCCTGTACCGGAAAGAGCATCCAGGTGCTGCCGGATGGTCGTGCCTCGATCAGTATTGCTCGGGATGCTACTGATGGTGTGATTGCCATTCACCTTCAGGTAAGAAAACGGTTACTTTAACTGCCAATTATTTACTAAACTTTTTGTTTTCAGTCTCGACTCTAAAATCGTAATCTTGGAGTAAGTTTCAATACAATAAAGTGCTTTTGTAAGGTTAAACAAACCTAATAAACAATACCAACATCAATACTCCGAAAAACAGTAAAACCCACCCCCGTTGGTCAACATTACCCATACCTTCACCCCAAATTGGAGCCCTTCTCCAGATCATCCCGTGATGCCGACCAGGGAAGGCTCCATTTACGACCATCCATAAATTTTACGACACCAAATGCGATGATAAAAGCACAAAATTCCTCTTCCGTCATCGATAAATTTATGAACGAGTAAGCTACCTACCTCCCCACCCCCACGCAGTCCAGATGGTCAGTTGGACGTTTCGTCAGGAAATCGGCTCGTGTCCGCGGAATGGCCATAAATATCAATTAAAGTCTGGCTCGCTAATCTTTAACGTCCCGTCGTCGTTAGCCCCGTCGTTATTGGGGAATTGGTAGATTTGAGGCAGTTACTTTATGGGCCATATCTCCGATAGGTGGCGCACTGATTAGAAAGATGATTGCTTTGGGAGTTACTGGTTGTGTTGGAGGTGAGTTGCACTTCTAGTGGTTTGGGATTTGTTTTTGGGAATATTTTTGGGCCAGTGGGAAAATTGAACTTAACGGGATTAACGGAATGCAATGAGAGACTTCAAGGTGTTCAATTTTTATCCAAAAAAAAACTCGACATTTTTTAATTCGATGTCACTAATCGCTCCAGTTTCATCAAGGTATGATAGATTTGGACTACCCGGAATTTACAATTTTATTCATGGGCAGGAAGTTCACTATGATTCAATTCTGCTTATTCGAGTGTGTTCAAGGAGTCCTACTCTACCATAACTTTATGAAACTGAAGCATTTACTGACATCAACTTCAAAAATGTCAAAATTTGAATTCTATGGGTTAATTCACTTCCTGACTGAATCATTTTTGATAATATTCTAGATTACAAAACGGTTACCATTTGAGGTATCAGCATATCTGATTGAAACAAATCTGCAAAAAAAAAAAACACTAATTTCAATGTATTTTTCAGCAGATGATTTTTAAACAACAACCTACAGCATTACTTTCACAAAGCAAAGAGAAAAAGACACTACTTATCACTTCTTACCTCTCACGACACACTTCATGAACTCAAATCACAATCCTACCGAAATAACTGTTAAAATCAAAGCCCACGTGGTCCACTACTCCAGAAGAACCCCGAATCGAACTCTCAATCATGAGGTCCCTGCCCGGAATCCCAAGTCCGCACGCGGACACCCTTCTTCACCTGTTTCACCTGGCCGTGTCCTCGGGGGTGGCAACCTGCAGAAGCGCCAAAGCCATAAAGTAGTGCACGTGACCGGAATTTTGGACCCAAAATAGCTGCGCGATGGACCGTCTTTTTAGGTAGGGTGAATTGTAACAGGCCGCCACGACGGTGGCAAAGTACGGCCAGGAATACTAAATAAAAGCCCCCCGGGCTGCTGGTTGTGCGAACCTAATAAACATTGTCGAACCGAGTTCGAACTCGGGGTGCAGTTGGGTTTTTTTTTTCCGCGGGCAGGAATGCCGCTGGAGTGTCTGAGAGCGTCGTGTAATGCATGGTAATTGAATACGATGTGAATGCTGACCCATGGTGAGAGATTAAATTAGGTTCTTGGCGTAGCTTATGGAGGTTGTGATCTGGAGAAGTTATTTCCGAAGTATTAAGCAAGAACTAAGAAGAAACCACTTAGGTATACCTATAGGTTCCAACTTTGTTAAGATGAATTCCGCAACTAAGTGATGTTCCATGAACACAGCACGCTCATTTTATTAGCCTAATAACCATTTCCATATTTTCCCGCGATCAACACGGCTGCTAATAAAAGTTGTAATGCTAAATTCTAAGAATTCTCTCGTGCTCGCGCAATTACGGTATGTCCCAGAAATGTCCATTAGCCCGGGGGATGTTTCAGAAACACCGCGTTTGGAGTCCTCTTTGCGGGGCCACGTGGAACACGATACTGCACTTCCGTCGACCAGCGGCAGCAAATATCCAGCAGAGCAGCGCAGAATGTTGCAACAACGTGTTAATTAACATTATTTGATTGCAGAGTAGTACATTTGCTACAAAGTGCACCACCACTCTCAGAGTAGAATATTTCTCCGTCCGGGAAAAGCCATGGGGTTCAGCTGATCAAATGTCATTTCGCTGGAATCGGTTGGTGGAAATCAATTTTGCCACTTAGTCAAAACTCGAACGAAGAGGCAGGCACTAGCGATGAATAAATTACAACGGTCGGTCAGCGAGGCAAAGTGCAGGATGCAATGTGGGACAATATTGGAAAATATTGTAAGTATTGTAATAAAATGAACAATTGAGAAATTAAATGAAAATTTTAAACTTTTTCTTTTCTCCATATATTACCCCATTTGGTCTACACAATGATGAGGTATCGTGGCACCCGATTTTTGAACCTGTAATCTTTATATTGACATATCATGTGATCATGATCGATATATAAATTCGTTGGATTTTTTAGGAGTCTTTCTTTGAGATACAATGAATTTCGTTTATGTTTGGATTGTTTATAACATTCAAAATATTTTTGAGATAACAAATTACAAAATTTACTTTCGAAAAAAAGATTTTCCTTAAAAAAAACTTTTGGCAATATTCTTTGTTTCAATTATTCTTTATTCTTATTATACTTAACATTTATTAATTAAGCCTATAATGAAGAATTTAACAAAATTGTTTGAAAAGGTTGAATTCAAAAAACATAGTTTTTTTACAAATAAATGTGAGAAAAAAAATGTTTACATCTTTTGTTTCTCAAAGGAGCAGTTCTCTAGGGAATCGGTCGTTTTTCTTTAATTTTAATTTTTGTATTTTTTAATCCGGCTGAAACTTTTTTGGTACCTTCGGTATGCCCAAAGAAACCATTTTGCATCATTAGTTCGTTCATATAAATTTCCATACAAATTTGGCAGCTGTACCTGGGTCTCGTGGCGCAGGGGTAGCGGCTTCGGCTGCCGATCCCGATGATGCTATGAGACGCGGGTTCGATTCCCGCCTTATCCACTGAGCTTCTATCGGATGGTGAAGTAAAACGTCGGTCCCGGTTTCTCCTGTCTCGTCAGAGGCGCTGGAGCAGAAATCCCACGTTAGAGGAAGGCCATGCCCCGGGGGGCGTAGTGCCAATAGTTTCGTTTTTTTTTTTTACCTACAAAATACCAATTGCTCAAAGACATCTTGATATTTGCTGGAATGAGTTTATCTTCATGATACAGAGATTTAAAAATAACATTGATTTTAAAACAGGATTGATATTTTTTAAATGCATGCATTTTTTTTAAATCATGACCAGTAAAGAATAGCTTTGACCACTTTTTTGATGAAATTTCGATAAAATTTTCGAGTTAATCGAAGAGAAATCAGGGCAACCGCATACATACATGATAAAAAAATATTTCTTTGGAATTTCACAAACATTTTCGCGTTTTTTTTTATTACGTTTTTTTTTATTTATATAAACTTTGCATATGTTTAAAAAAGGCCTTTTTGCAACATTGTATTTTCCACACAAATCTTCAGAACAGGTTTTAAAATCTGTAAACTAAGAAGCGATTAGCTGATCGATTAGGTGTCTTCGGCAAAGTTGTAGCTAATGATTATGCACTTTTCCCAAGTTAAGGTGCACTTTTTTGTTTCATTTTTTGTAAAAAAAATGTCAATTCTATGTTTTAAAAATTTTATCTTTGTTTTTAGAAGACCAAAAATTTTATCATTGTTTTTAGAAGACCAAAAATGCATCTTCTATGCTTGTACCAGAGTTTCAATTATTATTTGAATGATGATTTTTGTAAAAATCTAAAATAATGTCTTTCAAAATATTGAAAAATATTGTTTTATGCAAAACTGAATTTGCAATCGAATATTACTTTATTTTTTTTCAATCTAAAATTACTTCATAAAAAGCACTCCTACGAAAATGTTTTCTAAAAGCTGAGAAAAATTCCTAGAACTTTTACTTTTTGGCTTTGATAGTTGGACTGCTGGTTGCTGAAACATTACTTCTAAAAGTTAAAATTTTGATAAAATTTGTTATTTTTTTATTCGCAAAATTATCCCAATTTTTAGCTGGTGATGACTCGGAAACTGTTAGTTAAATTAACAATGTTTATAAATGCGATTTTTTTGCGGTGCTATAAGTTGGATTAGTCATAGTCTGAGACACTACAAAAATTACTGCATACTTCCTTTTACTTAAAATATAGGAAATGTAAGTAAAACACACAGCCAAACATGACCACTATAGACAAAAGTGACTAAAACTATGAAAAATATTTTGCACAATAGTTTTAATAAGTTTTTCTTGTTTGTCAATATTACAAAAACATAAATTTACTGAAATTTTGTTCAACTGTTCAAATGCTGCAAAACCCGATTGCAACAAAATGTCACTCCTAATTAGAATTTAGATTTTCAAATGCTGTTCCTCTTGGATTTCCGGAAAGTGGTCAAATATTCAGCAATGTCACAAAACATAACTCTGACCTTCTCTGAACCCATCTGATGCTGCAAAATTAATTTTTCCAAGCTATCTGAGCTTGTAAATTTCTCCCATCCCCTTATCAGCTGGTTTCGATATTGCAAAATCATTGATTCACTTTGTGGACTCATCGACTGGCCAAATGATTGGGTCCAATTTATTAGTTCTCATCAGGGTGCCGACAGGGCGAGATAAAATTTTCTTTACTGGTTCAGGCTGGCCAAAAATTTAAGAGGTACTTCGATGAACCGAGCCACATTTTTAGTCCTCGACAGTTGGCTTCCTGATGTCTGGCACGGAAAGATTGAAGGTCATTTTGGAAGATTATTTTGAGGACATTCAACCTAAATTAAAACCGATTTCGGCTTAAAATGAATCATAAAGAAAAACGAGCGTCTTTTGCGGTTTTATATCCAGAAATAAAGCTGGATTAGGGCTTGAAACTTCCCGTGTTTTTACGGGTTTCCAGCTTCATAGAACATTTTCCAAAGAGTGCGGAAAGGTTCGAAACAACCGAAAGAAGAACAACTTCCAGCGTTGTCCTTGTCGAAGGTTCCGGTTTTTCACAGCCGCTTTTTCTTTCTGCGATAAAGGTCATTAAAATTCAATTACTACCCCTGGGACAGTCTGGGCTGCGGGTGTTACGGGAAAACGTCGTCATCGGGGGGAATCAAATTTTTCACTGCTTTCCAGCGAGATTGGAATCTAACGGATCGAGTTGATGGGAGTGATGATGACTATCGGGTACGGAAAGAAGCAATGGAAATTCCTTAAATTAGAAATATATTAGCCGGTTTCAGGACGAGTTTCTGGTTTCAAAAGGGGCAATTTTTTTATTGAATTAGATTTTGGGAATTAGAAATTCAAAATTATATTGATGAAACACCCACAGAATGCGTAGATGTTTTAGCTGCTGTTGTTTCCATAAAACTGCTGAGAAAATAAAATAAATTAAATAAAAATAACCATCAACATTCTCTCATCACAGGTCACCGACCGTTCAAACATCAAACTTGCATGTTCCAGATTTCAAAATCTATTTCGTCTGGCGCACTCATAAAATCTCAAACGTCGCACCACAAAATCCATTTTCAATATTCAGGTTGAGTCCCATCAATTCCTAATGAGTGAGCCACAGCGTCGAGTGTCCTGACCGCCGTAGCGTTGCAGAGTGCATCAAAATTGGCACCGATCTACGGCCGCGTCTGTCGGTCTGTCGCTCGAATGGGCACCCGATTTGTATTTGAATTCCAGCAGTTTTGAAACGGTTTGAACTAAATCACGCCAAACGGGACGCCGCAAAATCGAACCAAATAAATCATATCGGAGGGAAATGCGGAACCGGCAGGGATGGGAATAAAGTCTTTAAACAAAAAGCGTAGATTTTTTTTCTTAAAAAATGTATTGATAAGAAAGAGTAGGAATTGAGAGATCGTGTGTTAAACGTGAAAACATTTTTTTTTGTTAATTAGCTTTAAAAACTACTGATATCAATTTTCAGAAAATAAAATAACACAACAAATTGAGCAACGACGATTTGATTTGAAAACTTCGAAAAAGTTTTTTGGTTTGACATGTTCAATAACTTTTTATAACAGTTAAAAAAGTTCCAGAAATATATCTGGAATGATAGAATTTATAAAACAAACGTCCATCGTTTTATTCTCGTTTGCAGGTGTAACTGTAAAATAAATTCATTTATAAAAAAAACTCATTTCAAAAACTTTGCCAAGAGATTTTTGTCATATTGGTCATGTGTAACATTACACCCTTTTTAGAGGTAAGTATTTTTTTTTAATTTTCTCGAGAATTTTGCAAACAAAAATGTAATACTGTCTGATCGATTTGATGATTTCGCAAACTTTTAAGTTATGATTAGGACTATTCAGAAAAAAATAGTTACCATGAAACAGAGTGACATTGAAACACTTGTTATATTTAAAATGCCTGGATTTCCCGTTTCCGAGAATTCCCGAAATTCAAGCGAGAGTACACATTTGTTGGTATCAATGATCTGGAATATGTACAGAAAAAATATAAAAGACGCAAATTTTATGTTAATAAATTCAATTTACTCTTCATATTTAAGTAATCAGATGGTTTGAAGTTTCGTTTCATAGTTTATATCAGATTATTTTAACTTATGAAGCATTTAAAACATCAAAAAGATCTTGCTTTATTGATGGGCAACAACAATTACGATAAAAAGGAATAGAAATAAACTATTAAAGTTTTAATTAATTAAAGGTTCTCATTTTTTATGAAAAAAAACGTGTTGTATCATTTGAAAAAAAAACCCAAGATAAAAATATAGTTTTAAAAGTTTCTGGTTATCATGACCAAATCAACACACAGCTTAAATAATTTAAAAAAAAAATTAGAACGTTTTATTCAGATAACACATTTTGTTAAAATTAATTAACTAGTTCAATCAAATATTTAAATGTAAATATTACAATTGAAACATTAAACGTAACCTTACTAATGGTCAATTTGACATAAGGAGTTCAATTTTCACAATTTTAAGCTGAAATTTGTAAAAAAAGATATAGCGACTGTCTAAGTCGCCCCGGTTTTTAAGATAACAATTTTTAACAAGACTCTTTTTAAAGCACAATTGACTTTTTTTTTGTGAAAACGTAACCTTGTGTGACCTTTTCCGTACATGTTGAAGAAATATAAATCTCAAGACAAGCCTTACTTTTCGAATATTTTGTAAGAAATAAATTGAAATCATAAAAATGAAAAAAATGTGTAATTTGGAAAATATCGAAAAATTACACATACAAAATCAAAAAATAGATAAAGATTAAACATTTTGATAAAGTGTTCTTATCCTTGTCCTTGTCGTCCATGCCCACCTTCGACAAATATATCCGAAATTCTGAGAAATATTCTCCACATTTTTTTTCCGTACATTGTTTATGGATTTGGTTGTGGAGATATGACCTTGAAATGGAGCAGTTCTCTAAGATTTCGGTCATTCGATTTTTTTTTTGTATTTTTTAATCCGACTGATACTTTTTTGGTGCCTTCGGTATGCCCAAAGAAGCCATTTTGCATCATTAGTTTGTCCATATAATTTTCCTTACAAATTTGGCAGCTGTCCATACAAAAATGATGCATGAATATTCAAAAATCTGTATCTTTTGAAGGAATTTTTTGATCGATTTGGTGTCTTCAGCAAAGTTGTAGGTATGGATACGAATTACACTGAAAAAAATTATACACGGGTACATTTTTTTTGTGATTTTTTATGTTACTTTTTGTCACTAAAACTTTATTTGCCAAAAACACTATTTTAATTTTTTTATTTTTTGATATGTTTTACAGGACATCAAATGTCAACTTTTCAGAATTTTCCAGGTTGTGCAAAAAATCTTTGACCAAGTTATGTATTTTAGAATCAATACCGATTTTTTCAAAAAATCAAAATATTGGTCGCAAATTTGTTTTCAACTTCATTTTTCGATGTAAAATCAAATTTGCAATCAAATTGTACTTATGTGAAACTTTGATAAAGTGCATCGTTTTCAAGTTAAATCCATTTTAAGGTGACTTTTCTAAAAATAGTCGCAGTTTTTCATTTTTTTAAATTAGTGCACATGTTTGCCCACTTTTGAAAAAAAAAAATTGAGAAAGGCTGAAAAAATTCTCTATGTTTTGCGTTTTTTGACTTAGTTGTTACGACCCTTAGTTGCTGAGATATGGCCATGCAAAGGTTTAAAATCAAGAAAATTGATGTTTTCTAAGTCTCATCCAAACAACCCACCATTTTCTAATGTCGATATCTCAGCAACTAATGGTCAGATTTTCAATGTTAAAATATGAAACATTCGTAAAATTTTCCGATCTTTTCGAAAAAAATATTTTTAAAATTTTTAAGCCAAGACTAACATTTTAAAAGGGCGTAATATTGAATGTTTGGTGCACTCGCTTAAAAAAATGAAAAACTGCGACTATTTTCAGAAAAGTCACCTTAAAATGGATTAAACTTGAAAACAATGCACTTTATCAAAATTTCACAAAAGTACTTTTTGATTGCAAATTTGATTTTACATCGAAAAATGAAGTTGAAATTTTTTGCGACCAATATTTCGATTTTTTGAAAAAATCAGTATTGATTCAAAAAATCATAACTTGGTCAAAGGTTTTTAGCACACCCTGGAAAAATCTGAAAAGTTGGCATTTGATGTCCTCTAAAACGTATCAGAAAAAAAATTCAAAATAGTGTTTTTTTGCAAATCAAGTTTTAGTGACAAAAAGTAAAATAAAAAATCACCAAAAAAAAATTACCGTGTATTATTTTTTTCAGCGTAGTCCGTATCCATACCTACAACTTTGCTGAAGACACCAAATCGATCAAAAAATTCCTTCAAAAGATACAAATTTTTGAATATTCATACATCATTTTTGTATGGACAGCTGCCAAATTTGTATGGAAAATTATATGGACAAACTAATGATGCTTAATGGCTTTTTTTGGGCATACCGAAAGCACCAAAAAAAGTTTCAGTCGGATTAAAAAATACAAAAATTAAAATTGAAGAAAAAAGGCCGATTTCGTGGAGGAAATTGCTCAATGAATAAAAATTAACACAAATGTTTTTTTAAAGTTCTACTCAATTAACCTTCAATTTTCAAACTTTTAATCAGATTATCAATGTTGAGAATTTAAAACTTGTAGAAATTTTATCAATTTCTTAAAAAAAATATTTTTTGATTTTTTCAAATCACGACTTACGCATATACTTTGAGAATGGTTCATTTTGAATTAAAAGAGTAAGGGAGCGTTCTTTTATTACGTAACGCACTTGGGGAGTGAGGTTGGATGATAAGTTACGCTTTTTTTTAATCTATCTTCTATATACATAAAAAATTTCGACGGTTTTGTTCGAACGCGAATCAGTTCAACACGGATCGTCGGATCGAGGTGCTCTTTGTTGCGTTGGGTTCGTATAAGCCCAAGGAAGGTTTATACGCTGACTAATTGACACTTTGGCCACTCTGGAACCGATTCCGGAGCATCGGCAAATTGTATGGGGAAAGTTACGTAAAATCAAATTTTGATCACAGGATGCTGAATAAGCAAAAAAGTAAAAAACGTCAACAAACGAAAAAAGGCAGAACGAAGTTTGTCGGGTAAGGCTTGTTTTATATAAATTTTGTTACGAGGCAGGAGGTCTTAACGTATTTTTTTTTGTGTCACGTAATAAAAGTACGCTCCCTAAGAAGGTACTTTTACTTTTTTTCAAATCGAAAAATGCGACAAAAAATCGTATTTTGATTTGTTTACTTTTTTCTAAATCTGCTTTCCATATATGAATGCCCCGCGTTCCCATATCTTGACTTTTTTTTGATAAGGTCCTATAAACAAATGTAAACATTGAGTGTATCCCTTTCATACCTTATGTCAAAGTTCATCGGAGTAAGCGGGATACACTCAATGTTTACATTTGTTTATAGGACCTTATCAAAAAAAAGTCAAGATATGATTCCCATCCCTTCGAATAAGCCTAGCAAATCTGAATCGAATTAAATCAACGACCGCGGAAGCAAAACCATTTTTTTTTTCGTATATCCCCACATTGTTCCGCCGGAGTCAACGGTTGACAGCGGGGGGCGTTTTGCATTGCGGCGTCGGCCATCGGTCTCAATTTGTTCCGGTATCCGGAACGGCGTGTCTGGTCGGTAGGCCGTTGCGGTCGATGTTTGAATCATCGGAATCCGTGGGGGAAGGGGAGAAACCCAATCTGCCTTCAAATATTAATCACCGTCGTCTCACGGTATTTGAACGCTTTCGGGCCTGATTGGAATCAACACGCACTGATGAAAATGTGGTTTTTGTGGTGGGAAATTTTCCGGCGAAAAGGTGGAAGATTACACCGGTTTTTGGTGTTTGTTGTTTATTTCCGCGAAACAATATTTGATGTGCCAATTCAGACAGGATGAAGCAAATTGGGAAATATTTGCCGTCATAATCCGGGCGATGATGGTTATTGGGAAATTCTTTGTTGTTGGTTAGTGAATATAACACTATCGTTGTTAAATTTAGGATAAATTTTCAATCTATAAGCAGCACTACGGACACTTCTCAGCTGGACATATTGAGCAGAGATTTTTCAGAATCGAGTTCAAACAAGTGTTGGAGCCAACAAAATGAAACAGTTATGATAAACCGATTAGCTTCTCAGCAACCAGAGTTGTGCTAAAGTCTGTTACGGCCATAGTCGTGGAATCAACGGGTTCATATTTTCCGAGAACAGACGCGGTACCGTCAGAGACCACACACCTGGGTATTGTATCGCGGTAACGTAAGATTCTGCCCGCCGTCGCACGTTGGTGTTTCATGGAATGAAACGTTGATGCAACTCGATGATTCGATGATTCCTAGAACACCGAAGAGCGATGAATAATGTGGCTTAGCGAAAGGCTTGGCCGGTGCGGAGGTGTTCTTGTATCAGGAATATCCATTTTGCTTCGAAGGTGGAAACTTGAGTAGATTAGAGCGATATCTACGGCCTAGGGGTGCATCTTGCGTGATTTTAACTTTATTTCTTTTTAATTGGAGTGCAATAAAATGCAATTTTAATTTGCCGTACCATGAGAAAGGATTTTTTGATCGATTTGATGACTTTCGCAAAGTTGGTGGTAGGGTGTCAAATTTTCCCGGGGGTGTAGAATTTCCCGGGAAACAGGAAAAATATTTTTGAATCTCGGGAGCTCCCGGAATCCCGGGAAATTTTTGAAACAGTCATAAAATCTTTTTTTTTTTATTATATTTGTTTTGTTTTTCAAGCTTAAAATTAAAGATTACTCAATACCATTAATTGGTGATAATCTACACTTCAATCGAAACAAGGACAGAAGTTTTTAAAAAGCTTAAAAGAAATTAAACATGGATTTTGTTTTGTTCTTTGGCATGCCTTGGATTTTAAACGAACCACAGTTTTTAATCCAATGTGATTTACATCAAATAAATCTCTTATTTTTTTTTTAGCTGTTTTCACGTGACATGGCTAGAATAGTTTTTTTAAGTGTTATAAAAAAGAAACGACAGCAAATAAAATGATCCCAGTCAACGTTAAACTATAGATATGTTAAGAATTTCATGATTTATATAAAATATATTTTACAAATTATCTTTAAGTCACTACCGCCAACTGGGGAAAATCGGGACAGCAGTCTGAATAGGTAGAGGAGATTTTAAAGCAATACATTTGTAAATCGGAGAACTCATTTTGTTTTTCTGTTTCTGTTATCCGAAATCAATAAAAAAAAAAGCTGACTTAATTCGTAACTCCTGTCCTGGTGTCCTGATTGTCGTGAAAAAAGCAATGTTGGTGTTTGATGAAAAATATTTAAATGAGATATTTTTTTCAAATTTAAGATCATAAATATACATAAATATTTATGATGATTTATGTAAGTAAAAATACAGAATATAAATTTTAATGATTTAAAATTCTTACCGATTACTAAATATTCAACTGTTCATCTAAATTCACAACCAAATCTGAATTTCCAGACCAAATCTTTTTTTTTTTCAATTTCGAAAATTATCAAGACAGAATATAAAAATTTCCTTGATTCGAAAATTCCCGGTTTTGGAAAAATCAAGGAAAACTTGTCCCGAGAATTTCCAGGATGGACGCACAGTTGGTGGTTATGATTTGGACTTATTTTGGAAGAAATAGATGCATGTTATAAATTTCATGCTACGTTTTTTAAATGATCTTATCTTTTTTTATTTTTAAAGAGCTAAACTAATGTTTTGGAAAAATGGTTTGAAAAATTAAAAAAAATAATTTTACTTTTAAAATGAAATTTGCAGTGAAAATAAAGTAAATCCATTTTTTCGAAAAATGTTCAGTTTTGAGTATTTGAAAAATATGATAATCTCGCAATTTTTTAACGCTAAGAAAATTTCCGACATTTTTTCTTTTTTTAATTTTGTAGAAAATATCTTATTTAAATGTCATTAAATGGGCCCTTATTTTTCTTAAATTATGAGAAATGTCCTGTTCTTTTGAATTAAAATGGTCTGTAGCTCAGTGGTAAAGGCTTTGAATGGGAATCTGAAGGTATTGGGCCAGAATCCAGACGGTGGCACCTTAATTTTTTGGTTTTGTTCAACATAAACGGCAACATTATGGCAACATGATGGCAACAAAACAAACTACTTTACCGACATTTTTTGCAACCAAATTTTGTTTCTGCAATGTCGTTGCAACTAGAATGAATACAAGCGGCGAAATGTTGTCAACATACCATTTCGTGCGCTTTTTATGTCATCAGAAGTGTTGTAAGAATGTTGCCATAGCAACTTTTGATTGTTACGAAATAGTTGCAATCAAGGATACGCAATACAAAATGTTGCTTGTGAAGTGTATACAATATTGTTTTAGCCCCTCCATACAATTATTCTTGTAAACAATTACGCATTTTTTAAAGAAAGGGGCAAACTGAAAAAAGAGTGCTTATTAGACTCCACTGAGAAAAATAAAATATTTTCGAATTCGTTGCTGAGATATTTTTAAAATCTGCAAAGAATATAAATTTTCAAATACAGTCCGAAGGCCTCGGAATTTTTGTTTATCGTTGCCTTATTTTTGAACCTTTAAACTACTCTAAAGTGATTTAGAAATTTTATATTCAAGATGGCGGCCAATATGGCGGTGATGAAAAATTTAAAAAATGCATTTTGTAATTAAATAGGCTTAAACCATTCAAATTTCACTAAAATTGGTTCGCAGAATTCGAATTTGATGTTAAAAGTAAGAAAATGAAAAAAAATTAAAAAAAAATTGTTTGGTCTTGATTCGATTATCCGAAGTCCCATACAAACCTTCAGATAATCGAACTTCGAATAATTGAAACTTCGGATAATCGAGTCTGGACTGTATTTATTTGTTTAAGTTCTACCCAATTGACTCTCAATTATCAATCGATTATATCTTAAACTTCATTGAAAAAATTTAAAGTTTTAACTTTCGTAATTTTTTTTCAACTTCCAAAAAAAAAAAAAAATTATCGCTACCTCAATTATAATATTGAAACCCTTTTGTTATGTATGTCGTGATTTATTTATTGAAATATTGTATGTATGTATGCATGTATGATCACCATACCCGCAGGCAACTTGGTCCTGGAATCGAATGTGAGCGTTAGGTGAACAATTCGATCATCTTTTACTTCATAATCTGTACACCCACGTGCATTAGTTTTTTTGCACGAATTTTAGTGCTACAAATTCCGGTGCATAAAATAAAATAGCAGTGCATGGCAGTGCGTGGCCGAATGGTTACGCTGTCCACTTTGTAAGCGAATGATTCTGGGTTCGATTCCCATCTGCTCCAACCTTCCATCGAATGAGGAAGTAAAATGTCGGTCCCGGCCTTGGTTGTTGTTAGGCCGTTAAGTCATTACAGGTTTAGGAGTCGTCTCCATGCCATAAGTACAAACAACACACCAAACCAAGCCTACTCCGGTGGAATCGCTGGCGGCGGTTGGACTCTCAATCCGAAGGTCGTCAGTTCAAACACTGGGGTGGAAGGTTCCTTGGAGTAGAAAGAGGTTTGGGTGCTATCCCCATTCAAGCCTTCGGACTCCTAGGTTCGAGCAGAAACTTGCAATAGAGACCACAAAAGACCCGGGTCGTTAATGTGGATGGTTTGATTTTTTGAAAATAAAATAGGAGATAGGGGACCATCCATAAACCACGTGAACACTTTGGGGGGGGGGGTATGGCGATTGTCCACGATCCATACAATTTTTTGTATGGACAATTGTCCACGAGGGGTGGGGGGGGTAACGGATTCCCAAAACAGTGTCCACGTGGTTTATGGATGGTCCCTAGATAGATTTATTTATTGAAATATTGAACGCTAAAATATTTTTTTCAGGAAGTTGATGAAATTTTACATATTTTTTACTTTGAAACATTGATCAATAATTTCCAAGATATCATTGATTGAAAATTGAGGGTCGATTGGGTAAAACTTAAAACTTTGCTAAAAAAAACAAATTCATGAAATATTCATTTTTTGCAAGGCCATATCTCTGCAACCAAAGGTCGGAACATCAATGTAAAAAATCAAATGGTAGAAAATTTTCTCAGCTTTTCAAATATAAATATTTTTAATATGAAAAAAAAATATTTTTTAAGTTTTGATGTTAAAAAAAATCTATTTTGTTGAACAATTCACCCTTAAAATGGCTAGAATTCAAAACGATGCAATTTATCAAATTTTTAAAAAGCACTATTTGGTTAAGAATTCAATTTGACAACAGAAATGTTTTAAGTGCATTCTCGATTCATTTGATTAATTTTTTTTTTACAGAAATATAAACAAAATATTGAGCATCCATTGTTTCACTCTGGTTGTGAAGCCTAGGATTTTCAATTAGCGGCCTCCGGTCTGAGTAAGTGGTGAGATGCATGCACCAATGCGATACCACAATGGACTGCCTCAGGCACGTGTGGAACTAAGATCAGACACGTGTAGTATGTATTTCTTTCGCTCTATTGAGTGTTCATCGAAAGATTAATGCGGAATAGCCGTTGGTTAAGTCTGCATAAATCTTCCGAAGTTCACTGTGGCGCAAACCGGTTATTAGATTTCGATTTTCCGAGATTTGTGCGAACCAAAGTGCTTTACAATTGCTAATCGTTTATATCTGGTAGAACTGGTTCAATAATTGCTATACAATTGTAAACATTTTTCATTGCAAAAAAAACAATTCTTTTTCAAGCAAAAACTTTTAACTTTTGGACAGGTTGGAACCATTGAGCGTTAATTTATCACACTGATGGTGGAAAATGTACCACCCACTCGTGTGGTGAACTATCCACACCTCCACAAAATTTGAAAGCGCTGCAAAAAAAAAGAACGGGAAAATGTTTCCCCACAATTCTATAGCAGCAGAAAAAATAATCACAATTTAACAAGGGCAGGGTGCGCTGGTCCACTTCCTAGCATCAAATACACAGCAAGAAATTTGTCTTCATTGCAAAAAAAATATAAATGCTTGAAATTTTCTACATTTCAATTTCATTTTGCTGATAATACATAAAATAAAAAATTACTAATTTTATTTGAAATTGTAATGAATCGATGCAAGAAAAAAAAAAGTTAAAGTCTTCAAATTTGAACTGTGCCTTGGGTTGGCAGAAAAACATCCGGTGCAAACTTTTATAATATTGAAACAACTACACACACACAAATGATGTTGCATCGTCGAAAAAAAAACACATCATCAACCACAACCACACCGCGCACAGTCACTACGATATGTGCAAGGTAAAAAGTTAAAAATTTATGCTCATAAGCGAGAAAATGGTGTGGTTTAGCCGTGTAGTCGAGCATAACTAGAGGGTGGTGGTTACATCTGGCGCCAAGCGATTGTTGTGTGTGTGTGTGTGTGTGTGTAGAAGGTGTGCGTTGAGAGTACTGTTGTTGCTCAAATGGGCATTTTTAATAGAAACTTTATCAATTTATAATATCTCAATCATGATAGGACTGTCACATTTTGCTAAATAAATGACATCAGAGTGTCGTAAAAGTAATAAAAACGGTTCAAATTTTGGTCACAATTGCACAAAGGCCTCTGACATTTGGATCTGAAGCTGCCTGGCATGATTGGAATACCTGACCCAAATGCCATAAAGAATGAAAAATGAAAGGTACGCCGAAGGTTATTATTACATTTGCATATTTTTTATCCTTTTCATTCCCAACACTACACACATGTGACACAGGACACACTTATCCTAGCTTCACAGATAAAAAAAAATGATTTGACTTTGATTTCAAGATTTTTTAAATTATGATTCAAATTAAAAATAGTTTCAACATAACTATCAAAACAGAGCAGGATTAATTGCTACTTAAATAGCTTTAAACTTCATGAGAGATAAAAACTTCAAAATAAATCTTTATATCTGTGTTGAGATCACCCCCGCTGACTGAGTAGGATGGGGGAAACCTGCGTGAAGGGGTCCCATCCTCCTCAGGACTGACTGCAATAAAAAATAACATATCGCTGAAAAATGAAAGATAACACCCCTTGAGCACACACTCACTCGCACTCCCTCTCGAACGTTAGAAAAGATTTATACTTTTTTTTCACTCTTGTAAGGTTTTGAATAAATAAAAGCTTTGAGGAATGGAAACTGAACACATACAAAGTATAAGTCAGGCAATATGGTCCTTGCATTTCTACCATTGGAAAACTCTTCAGGATTTTAGCAGTTTTGTGTGCATTTGAGCTTGTTAAATGCAGGGTTGATCGAGATCTTAGTTGAAAAAAAAGCTTATTATTAGACAATTCAGAAATAAAATTTTAAAAAATCAACCCGTTATATAGCTGTATTTTTAAAACAATAAAACAAACACAATTTGACACCATTGCACTGAAACATGTGTGCGTGTGAAAAATCCTTAGCTTTGTCTTAGTTTGTGCTGAATTTTGAAAAAGATTCCCTTTGCGAAAGAAGAATTATAGATGGTTTTATCGTAAATAAAGAAAAAACGAAAACAGCAAACCTGAAAGATGTGGCAATAAATACGGGAATTAATCTTGCTTTATTGCCAGCAACAGAAAGCTTGCGTGTGCTCGTCGGAGGCCTGTTGAGCAGCAGAACTTTTGAGGAACAGATTTCAGATGGTGGAAAGTTTTTAAAGCTAGGTTCTGGATTGAAATTATGGGTTTAAATTAGAAGAAAAAAATGGTCTTGAAACATGTAGAATCAGGCCTGCTCAACGTCCGGCCCGCGACGGCTTTTCAAAATAGTTCTATGACCGGCCCTTAAGGCTGTTCACCTATGCGTCATGGGTTTCCTATGCAGATAGAACCTTTCGAAAATTTAATCCAGTAAATATTAAATAAATAAATTGATTGTCTGGATTAAAAAAAATTGCATGAGATCAAATTTTAACATATTGTAACATCATTTTCATTCATGTTTGAATTTAATTCTCATAATTTCAATATTGAGCTTTTCAAACTGAAAAATGGCGCAAGAAAATAAAATTACTCATTTCGTAAAATTGTGAAATTTATGGAAAAACTTGGATTGTTGTCTAAAAATGTACAAAATGACACTAAATTTTATTTTCTTTCAGTTTTAACTGTTTTTACTTCAAATTGAAGTTTTTTTCTATTTTCTATTTTTTTTAAACAAGTAAGCTAAAACTAATAAATTTTTCCGGAATAACTTTTTAGTGATAAAGTTTTTTTTTTAAAAAAAAAGCTCTAGATTGCTGCAAATTTTTAAAAATATTAAAATATGTCTCAAAATTTGAGTGCTCGGAAAGCAAAAAATATATTTTTTCATAAACATTGAATTTTGAAGAATATCCAATTGAAAATGAATTAAAAAATATTTTTACAATTTTTTGATTTTGTGTCTAGAGCAACTTTTTTCTCTGAAAATATTATTATCGGGTTTCTCGGACAATTTTACGTTAAATACTCAAAAATTGGAGGATTTCATTAACAAGATTCCAAGATATGATTTTTTGAAAATAGAAAATGTTATTTTTCGTAAAATTACGAAAAAGGAACAAAACTACTTTTTTCACTAAAACTGAAATAACTTTAGTTTTTTTTTTTTTTTTGGGTACCAAAACTACGCCTTCTAATTACGGAAATTCTTGTTCCCAATAAAGTATAGGCCATCGCTGAAATTTTAAAGATTTTTAGTTTTAGTGAAAAAAGTTGATTTTTTCGCGATTTTGTCACTTTTCAGGTTTTGCGCAAAACATTTAAAAATTGACAATAAAAGCCAATCAAATCAAATTATTTACTCTACAGCATAGCCTTGGTGTTCGAAGGCTTGACTGTTGAGGTAATTGCAAACCTCTTTTTACACCCTAGCTTCCATCCACCCGGGGATTCAAACTGACGACCTTTGGATTAATAGTCCAACTGCCTACCAGCGACTCCACCGAGACAGGACCCAGGGAGACGACTCCTTCACCTGGGCTGAGCTAACGACCTAACCAAAATTTATTTCCCCGTCCGACGAAAGGCGTGATCAGATAAATCTCGTCTCGAAAAATGCCACCGGGACCTTCCGGGATCAAACCCAGGCCGACTGGGTGAGAGGCAACCACGCTTACCCCTAACCACGGTTCCGACTTTTCGTCAATAAAAGCCATTTTTCCAAATTTCCATGTTTTCAGGATTGGATAATGAACGAGTACAGGTGTCTTCAAATCAAGTTTTTGAAAAATGTATGAAAAACGCATAATACAAATTGATTTTTTTTCATGAATTTGATTTGAAAATTGAACGAAATTTTTCTGCATAAGTTTATTCTCAGTATAACAAAGATAGATGCAACCTTTTGAAAATATCTTCAAAGATCCTTCACAGCCACAACGATAACGTACACGGAGAAAAAAGAGTTCCCAAAATCGTGAACAAGCGTTCATGAAAATGGGAACCACGAACAAAGTGTTCAAATTTCATGGTACGTTTTTCAAAATCGTACCATGGGATTTGAACACTTTGTTCGAGGTTCCCATTTTCATGAACGCTTGTTCACGATTTTGAGAACTCTTTTTTCTCCGTGTACTCAAGGCTAGACGTCAGAATTTCCTGGCCGACTCCTTTCATCTTAGAAGGCTTCCAATTTCACACATCGTTCCAGGAAGGGAGGCATGTTGCTGATAGCTAGTTTTGAGGCATTTTCACTATGCCCTGACGTTGTATGTTACACGAGTACGTAACACAGTCGATCGCTTCAATCTATTTGAAGTTGTAACACTTTTAGTGTCAGAGAGATTACATAGAGACTTGACTCTTTGCGCTCGGGATATTTTAGCTTTTCCTATAAAAGAGTTGCAAAGTTGCAACTTCTCAGTAATTCCGTTTTAAATTTTAAAGTTAAACGTACTCCATGAACCAAATTAAAGCAAAAAACTCATCACATCGGTTCGCAAAGTGAAGCTTTCACCCCGGTGATGAAAATCGGAAACCGGAACGACAAAACCCCCTCGCGGAGGAAGTGTGAGGTGGATTCTCCTCCACCTCACGCGAGCGTGAAATATGGACCAGCAGGATAAGCTTGATCCGAGTTATTTCTGCCTTCTTGGCGCGAAATGATGCTGTGCGCTCAAGGTTTCCCCCGTACGAGGTTGAGTCTCGATAGCGAAAAGTAATGGGGTTTTGATGGGAACATGCAAAGTAGTAGCGCGTCTTGTTACAAGGTTGTTGTTGGTGCGATTTGTAGTTACATCATAAGGTTCAGACGAGTTATGACTTGGAGCTGATAGTGCAGACGTTTAACGGTGGAACGATGGAGCTTGGAAATGTGATATTGATATCTGCAAAGAAAATGCTTGATTTATGGCTTGACAGGTTTTATTGTTTTTTTTTTAGTTTCATAAACTTATCAAATACAGCATGAATAAAATGGTAAGAAGTAAGAAGTAAGAAGTAAGAAGTAAGAAGTAAGAAGTAAGAAGTAAGAAGTAAGAAGTAAGAAGTAAGAAGTAAGAAGTAAGAAGTAAGAAGTAAGAAGTAAGAAGTAAGAAGTAAGAAGTAAGAAGTAAGAAGTAAGAAGTAAGAAGTAAGAAGTAAGAAGTAAGAAGTAAGAAGTAAGAAGTAAGAAGTAAGAAGTAAGAAGTAAGAAGTAAGAAGTAAGAAGTAAGAAGTAAGAAGTAAGAAGTAAGAAGTAAGAAGTAAGAAGTAAGAAGTAAGAAGTAAGAAGTAAGAAGTAAGAAGTAAGAAGTAAGAAGTAAGAAGTAAGAAGTAAGAAGTAAGAAGTAAGAAGTACGAAGTAAGAAGTAAGAAGTAAGAAGTAAGAAGTAAGAAGTAAGAAGTAAGAAGTAAGAAGTAAGAAGTAAGAAGTAAGAAGTAAGAAGTAAGAAGTAAGAAGTAAGAAGTAAGAAGTAAGAAGTAAGAAGTAAGAAGTAAGAAGTAAGAAGTAAGAAGTAAGAAGTAAGAAGTCAAAATTCGAAGAGTCTTTTCCATAGTTGTGCAATCAAATACCATCAAATTTAACGATATCTTCAACCGTTCCAGAAGATGTGTTTATCGATCTGGCGAAAACTTACAATGAATTGTATTTTGTCACGCGTTGATGATTTTGATTTATTTCCGTCTAGATTGTGGGCCAAGTACTAGCAATCAATCATCGCCTCCACTTAAAATTTCAGGCAATCGCGTCCTGTGTATAAATCGTATTTATGAGATTTATTTTTCATGAGATTTTATCGCCATCCAAGTTAAAAGAATATTTACGCAGCAATTTAAAATTGAATGTATTTCTGATTGAAAATTCGTCAATATTTATCATAGACTTATACGAAGGCATTCCAGAATTATGATACAATTAAACAAAATAAACAAAAAAAAAACCTATAAAAGGCATAAAAAGAGAAAAATATTAAATTTAAATATTCAAAATCAAATCTTGCAAGTACAAAAAATGATCCACGTTTCAACACACATTAATTGAAATTTAATATTGTTTGACGCTTATCTCGAAAGAAGGGAAATAACAATTCAAACAGAGCGGAAATGATGCTTGAACCATCAGTGCTTGGCATCCGATGGTATGTGCGAGTAAACTGCACCCATGAGACAAATAGTGATGCCAACATTTTATAAATTTATTTTTTAACAATATAATAATAAATTCACGCAAAAATCCCAAAATCTATTCATCAATTTAAGAGGGAAAATAAATTCAATTAGAAATTCTTAAAGTAAACAATTCTGAACATTTCGAATTAATAAGTTTGGCAACACTGCTCAACCTACTGCCAATCCCCGCAACTGGTTCATGATGTCACAGAGCACAGGTCTTGCGGGGTTTTCCTTTTATTGGCAATCGCCAGACTAACAGCTTCTCTGATGCTTCCGTTACTGCATGTGCTAAGCTTGCACTAAACCCCTAGGGTTGTCGTACAATTTGCATCAACTTATAAAATAATCTCGACAACTCCTTGCCAAGGAAATTAATTGGCCAAAGGCAGCCTAAAGGGCAAAGTGCACTTACTTTAAGATTTCCGCAAATTATCTAGTTTAGATTTAAATTGTTGATATCAGAGCAATCCTTTTGTTATCCTTGCTGAATTTTCCAGACTATTTCCGTCATTTTTCCATCTAAACGGATGAAGTAAGTTTTCTCAGGCGAAAACAACCACATAAATTTGGCCATTTTCTGGCAAGCCAAAACGATGTGACTTTTATGGTAGCAAAAAAAATAGCATTGCCTTTTCGATTTTAAAATGCTTCCCTTTTTCCCTTGTTTTTTCCTTCCACGAAAAAGGGTTTCCTTGCGTGTTTGTGGTGGTCGGGAAACCTGCACGAGTAATCGAATATCGGGTTATTTCCACGAAATTGGCTTCCTGCGGGTTATTTTCCAATTTGAAACATATGCGACCTGATTTTCGGTGCGGTTTTGATGGATCGTTGAAGACGAAGTTTTTTTTTTTTTTTTGGGAGCAATGTGGCATTAATATAAATAAGGTCTTAATTTAAAAAAAAAAAAACCAGCTGTAACAATAACCATTGGCATTTCCAGGCTTACCCAACAAAAAATCTCAAATTATCACATCAATTCGTCAACATTACGACCACAATCCCCAACCTGGAAACCGGGTTCCTACCAAAAACCGTCACTCATATCTGAATTTATCACCTCAGGATTCCACCATCCCACCGGAACGGCTCTATCAACCCACCGAGAACCTCCAAGGAAGGATGAGGGTGAGGTCGTCGCATTAGCATACATTGTCCCACACAAACACACACACATGGCGAATCTGCTTATGTTATACTTTTGCGAATCCGTAAAATATTCAAAATTTATCGCACATTTCGCAAGCTCACCTCCCATAAGTAATGGTTCCCCGGGTGACAATTCTATCTCGGAACCCGGCTAGGAACATACACGCTGCTGATGCTGTTGCCAGGAGGGACTTTGTCGTATGTGGACCGACCCCGTTTGTTTTTGCGGGCCACCAACTCCGACGGAGATAATCATGTGGTCGCTACCGGGGGTTTGGGCACGGAATTTACAAAATGCAGATTTATTAAGCAAATTCATAAACCTTAAAAAAAATCAAACTAAAGAGAGTTTGTTTAAATATTTCGTTACTTGTTTTTCATCTTCAACTCCAGATTCTAAAAATGCTATTTCCAAAGTCTTCAATGCCTATTGAGAAAAAAATATAGTGTGGATGCTGGTTCAATTTTTTTTAAATATTGTTTTAAGCTCAACAAAAATCAATTGAACTCAATTAATACAATTGCGATTTTGAACGAATGAACTTTGTCTAGCTTTTATAAGTCAACATCAAGAATAGTAGAAAATCCAATAAAAACAAATACATTTAATTATATTTGAAAGGCCTCAAAGGTCACAAGTTATCTGAAAACATTTTTATATTTTCCAAATCAACATAATTTTATTTTTTTATTCAGATAACAGTTTGTCCATGCATATGTCAAAACACACATTTTGCCGACATTGTTCAAATAGATTTGTATTTGTGTTTTGACGAATTAATTTCTTAAGGGGTAATTCTCCGTCAACTCACACAGCAGTTGCCCGACCCTTCTTGGATTTGCATGAAACTTTGTCCTAAGGGGTAACTTTTGTCCCTGATCACGAATCCGAGGTCTATTTTTCCTATCTCTTGACGGTCGTACCGCCCCCCTCCAATTTTTGAACAAGCAAAAAAAGAGGTGTTATTCAATAATTTGCAGCCTGAAACGGTGATGAGATAGAAATTAGGTTTCATACGGACTTTTATGCAAAATTGTACAAAATTTTAGAAAACGTAATTTTAAGAGAAATTTTATGTTCATTTCGAATTTACATTGACACAGTAGGATTATTTTGAGCAATTCTTTACCAAAACCGGAAATGGATTTTATTTGTATTTTTTGATTTGGCTCAAACTTTGTGGGGGCCTTCCCTGTGACCAAATAAGCTATTTTGTGTCATTGGTTCACCCATACAAGTCTCCATACAATTTTGGCTGCTGTCCATACAAAAATGGTATGTAAATATTCAAACAGCTGTAACTTTTGAGTGGTGTCTTCGGCAAAGTTGTAGGTATTGTTGAGGACAATTGAGAAAAAAATAGGTACACGAAAAAAAAAATTTGCAGATTTTTTTATCAATTTTTTTTTCACTAAAACTCAATTTCCCAAAATATGTATTTTTTGATTTTCGAGATTTTTTTATATGTTTTAGGGGACAAAAATCCGCAACTTTTGAGCTATAGAGAAACATGGTCAAAAAATCTGCCGCCAAATTATGATTTTTTGAAAAAATAGTGATTTTTAGAAAAAATCCAAATTTCATGCAAAAACAAATTTGAAATCAATTTTTAATGCAAAATTGAATTTGCAATCGAAAAGTACACTACAGATTTTTTGATAAAGGGCTTCGCTTTCAAGATACGGGCACCAAAAGTTTGATTTTAGCAAAATATTTGCAGTTTTTCGATTTTTAAAAATAGTGTTCATGAGCGACCATTTCTAAAAATATTTTTTTTGAAAAGTTCAGAAAATTTGCTATAAAATTGTCTAAGAAACATTGAAGATTGGACCTCGGGTTGCTGAGATACAGCCGCTTTAAGAAAAAGAAACACGAAAATTGAAGTTTTCTATGTCTCACCAAAACAAACCACCATTTTCTAATGTCGATATCTCAGCAACTAATGGTCCGATTTCCAATGTTAATACATGAAACATTCGTGAAATTTTCCGATCTTTTCGAAAAAAATATTTTGAAAAAAATTAAATCAAGACTAACATTTTAAAAGGGCAAAACATTGAATATTACGCCAATTTAAAATGTTAGTCTTGATTTAATTTTTTTCAAAATATTTTTTTCGAAAAGATCGGAAAATTTCACGAATGTTTCATGTATTAACATTGAAAATCGGACCATTAGTTGCTGAGATATCGACATTAGAAAATGGTGGTTTGTTTTGGTGAGACATAGAAAACTTCAATTTTCGTGTTTCTTTTTCTTTAAGCGGCTGTATCTCAGCAACCCGAGGTCCAATCTTTAATGTCTCTTAAACAATTTTATAGCAAATTTTCTGAAATTTAAAAAAAAAATATTTTTAGAAATGGTCGCTCATGGTCACTATTTTTAAAAATCGAAAAACTCCAAATATTTTGCTAAAATCAAACTTTCGGTGGCTATATCTTGAAAACGGAGCACTTTATCAAAAAAATTGTAAAGTACTTTTCGATTGCAAATTCAATTTTGCATAACAAAATAGCTTCAAATTTGTTTTTGCATGAAATTTGGATTTTTTCAAAAAATCACTATTTTTCAAAAATTCATAACTTGGCGGCAGATTTTTTGACCATGTTTCTCTATGGCTCAAAAGTTGCGGGTTTTTGTCCCCTAAAACATATCAAAAAATCTCGAAAATCAAAAAATACGTATTTTGGGAAATTGAGTTTTAGTGAAAAAAAAGTTAAAAAAAAAATCTGCAATTTTTTTTCCGTGTACCTATTTTTTTCTCAATAGTCCTCAACAATACCTACAACTTTGCCGAAGACACCAAATTGATCAGAAAATTCACTCAAAAGTTACAGCTGTTTGAATATTTACATACCATTTTTGTATGGACAGCAGCCAAAATTGTATGGAGACTTGTATGGGTGAACCAATGACACAAAATAGCTTATTTGGTCATAGGGAAGGCCCCCACAAAGTTTGAGTCAAATCAAAAAATACAAAAAATAAAAATGGTCGAAATCGGCCGATTTCGTAGAGAGTTGCTCTTTTTTCAAAAAAAAAAAAAATCAAATTATTCGCTCTACAGCATTGCCTTGGCGTTCTCGATTGTGAGATTCCTACTTGAAACTAGGTGTCCGAAGGCTTGATTGTTGAGGCAATTGCAAACCTCTTATTTTTTCAATTAGCATTAGCATTAGCATTAGCAATAAAGGTCGCACAATTCCGGATGGCTGCACAACGCTTATCTTGCTGTTTAACTGTAATTAAACGTATGATAGCACTAGACTTTCATCCGGTTACAATATTCCAACACGGGAGATACCATGTTTTCATCTTTAGATGAGCGTGTAATACTATCCAGTAAGATAAGGGGCTCCTGGCCGGTACCTTGCTAACCTCGGGGATTGGAAGGTATGTTAGTAAAAATCTATCTAGAATGCGCAGAGATCTCTACGTCACCTAGTGGTATAGATGTTTGTAGGGAGGTTTTGGACTCAATGTTAGTAAATTGAACGTTTGTTTTTTTAATTCCATCACCACCACCACCAAAACAATACCATCACCACAAAAAGCCATGCTAGATTTTAATACAAATACATTACAAAACGAACACGACAATAAAACCATCATCCCGGCACTGCCTACTGACGCGCAATAATATTCATTAGCACAATGACCCCCCACTGCATGCATGACTCGAACATGAACACGAACACAGCTCAAAGAGAACACCACAAAAACCCATCTTCCCATCACCACTGCTTGCACGATACTGACGCGCAATAATATTCATTAGCACAATGACCCCCCACTGCATGCATGACTCGAACATGAACACGAACACAGCTCAAAGAGAACACCACAAAAACCCATCTTCCCATCACCACTGCTTGCACGATACTGACGCGCAATAATATTCATTAGCATAATGACCCCCCACTGCATGCATGACTCGAACATGAACACGAACACAGCTCAAAGAGAACACCACAAAAACCCATCTTCCCATCACCACTGCTTGCACGATACTGACGCGCAATAATATTCATTAGCACAATGACCCCCCACTGCATGCATGACTCGAACATGAACATGAACACAGCTCAAAGAGAACACCACAAAAACCCATCTTCCCATCACCACTGCTTGCACGATACTGACGCGCAATAATATTCATTAGCACAATGACCCCCCACTGCATGCATGACTCGAACATGAACATGAACACAGCTCAAAGAGAACACCACAAAAACCCATCTTCCCATCACCACTGCTTGCACGATACTGACGCGCAATAATATTCATTAGCATAATGACCCCCCACTGCATGCATGACTCGAACATGAACACGAACACAGCACAAAGAGAGCACCACAAAAACCCATCTTCCCATCACCACTGCTTGCACGATACTGACGCGCAATAATATTCATTAGCACAATGACCCCCCACTGCATGCATGACTCGAACATGAACACGAACACAGCACAAAGAGAGCACCACAAAAACCCATCTTCCCATCACCACTGCTTGCACGATACTGACGCGCAATAATATTCATTAGCACAATGACCCCCCACTGCATGCATGACTCGAACATGAACACGAACACAGCTCAAAGAGAACACCACAAAAACCCATCTTCCCATCACCACTGCTTGCACGATACTGACGCGCAATAATATTCATTAGCACAATGACCCCCCACTGCATGCATGACTCGAACATGAACACGAACACAGCACAAAGAGAGCACCACAAAAACCCATCTTCCCATCACCACTGCTTGCACGATACTGACGCGCAATAATATTCATTAGCACAATGACCCCCCACTGCATGCATGACTCGAACATGAACACGAACACAGCTCAAAGAGAACACCACAAAAACCCATCTTCCCATCACCACTGCTTGCACGATACTGACGCGCAATAATATTCATTAGCATAATGACCCCCCACTGCATGCATGACTCGAACATGAACACGAACACAGCACAAAGAGAGCACCACAAAAACCCATCTTCCCATCACCACTGCTTGCACGATACTGACGCGCAATAATATTCATTAGCACAATGACCCCCCACTGCATGCATGACTCGAACATGAACACGAACACAGCTCAAAGAGAACACCACAAAAACCCATCTTCCCATCACCACTGCTTGCACGATACTGACGCGCAATAATATTCATTAGCACAATGACCCCCCACTGCATGCATGACTCGAACATGAACACGAACACAGCTCAAAGAGAACACCACAAAAACCCATCTTCCCATCACCACTGCTTGCACGATACTGACGCGCAATAATATTCATTAGCACAATGACCCCCCACTGCATGCATGACTCGAACATGAACACGAACACAGCTCAAAGAGAACACCACAAAAACCCATCTTCCCATCACCACTGCTTGCACGATACTGACGCGCAATAATATTCATTAGCACAATGACCCCCCACTGCATGCATGACTCGAACATGAACACGAACACAGCACAAAGAGAGCACCACAAAAACCCATCTTCCCATCACCACTGCTTGCACGATACTGACGCGCAATAATATTCATTAGCACAATGACCCCCCACTGCATGCATGACTCGAACATGAACACGAACACAGCACAAAGAGAGCACCACAAAAACCCATCTTCCCATCACCACTGCTTGCACGATACTGACGCGCAATAATATTCATTAGCACAATGACCCCCCACTGCATGCATGACTCGAACATGAACACGAACACAGCACAAAGAGAGCACCACAAAAACCCATCTTCCCATCACCACTGCTTGCACGATACTGACGCGCAATAATATTCATTAGCACAATGACCCCCCACTGCATGCATGACTCGAACATGAACACGAACACAGCACAAAGAGAGCACCACAAAAACCCATCTTCCCATCACCACTGCTTGCACGATACTGACGCGCAATAATATTCATTAGCACAATGACCCCCCACTGCATGCATGACTCGAACATGAACACGAACACAGCTCAAAGAGAACACCACAAAAACCCATCTTCCCATCACCACTGCTTGCACGATACTGACGCGCAATAATATTCATTAGCACAATGACCCCCCACTGCATGCATGACTCGAACATGAACACGAACACAGCTCAAAGAGAACACCACAAAAACCCATCTTCCCATCACCACTGCTTGCACGATACTGACGCGCAATAATATTCATTAGCACAATGACCCCCCACTGCATGCATGACTCGAACATGAACACGAACACAGCTCAAAGAGAACACCACAAAAACCCATCTTCCCATCACCACTGCTTGCACGATACTGACGCGCAATAATATTCATTAGCACAATGACCCCCCACTGCATGCATGACTCGAACATGAACACGAACACAGCTCAAAGAGAACACCACAAAAACCCATCTTCCCATCACCACTGCTTGCACGATACTGACGCGCAATAATATTCATTAGCACAATGACCCCCCACTGCATGCATGACTCGAACATGAACACGAACACAGCACAAAGAGAGCACCACAAAAACCCATCTTCCCATCACCACTGCTTGCACGATACTGACGCGCAATAATATTCATTAGCACAATGACCCCCCACTGCATGCATGACTCGAACATGAACACGAACACAGCTCAAAGAGAACACCACAAAAACCCATCTTCCCATCACCACTGCTTGCACGATACTGACGCGCAATAATATTCATTAGCATAATGACCCCCCACTGCATGCATGACTCGAACATGAACACGAACACAGCACAAAGAGAGCACCACAAAAACCCATCTTCCCATCACCACTGCTTGCACGATACTGACGCGCAATAATATTCATTAGCACAATGACCCCCCACTGCATGCATGACTCGAACATGAACACGAACACAGCTCAAAGAGAACACCACAAAAACCCATCTTCCCATCACCACTGCTTGCACGATACTGACGCGCAATAATATTCATTAGCATAATGACCCCCCACTGCATGCATGACTCGAACATGAACACGAACACAGCACAAAGAGAGCACCACAAAAACCCATCTTCCCATCACCACTGCTTGCACGATACTGACGCGCAATAATATTCATTAGCACAATGACCCCCCACTGCATGCATGACTCGAACATGAACACGAACACAGCTCAAAGAGAACACCACAAAAACCCATCTTCCCATCACCACTGCTTGCACGATACTGACGCGCAATAATATTCATTAGCATAATGACCCCCCACTGCATGCATGACTCGAACATGAACACGAACACAGCACAAAGAGAGCACCACAAAAACCCATCTTCCCATCACCACTGCTTGCACGATACTGACGCGCAATAATATTCATTAGCACAATGACCCCCCACTGCATGCATGACTCGAACATGAACACGAACACAGCACAAAGAGAGCACCACAAAAACCCATCTTCCCATCACCACTGCTTGCACGATACTGACGCGCAATAATATTCATTAGCACAATGACCCCCCACTGCATGCATGACTCGAACATGAACACGAACACAGCTCAAAGAGAACACCACAAAAACCCATCTTCCCATCACCACTGCTTGCACGATACTGACGCGCAATAATATTCATTAGCACAATGACCCCCCACTGCATGCATGACTCGAACATGAACACGAACACAGCTCAAAGAGAACACCACAAAAACCCATCTTCCCATCACCACTGCTTGCACGATACTGACGCGCAATAATATTCATTAGCACAATGACCCCCCACTGCATGCATGACTCGAACATGAACACGAACACAGCTCAAAGAGAACACCACAAAAACCCATCTTCCCATCACCACTGCTTGCACGATACTGACGCGCAATAATATTCATTAGCACAATGACCCCCCACTGCATGCATGACTCGAACATGAACACGAACACAGCACAAAGAGAGCACCACAAAAACCCATCTTCCCATCACCACTGCTTGCACGATACTGACGCGCAATAATATTCATTAGCACAATGACCCCCCACTGCATGCATGACTCGAACATGAACACGAACACAGCTCAAAGAGAACACCACAAAAACCCATCTTCCCATCACCACTGCTTGCACGATACTGACGCGCAATAATATTCATTAGCACAATGACCCCCCACTGCATGCATGACTCGAACATGAACACGAACACAGCTCAAAGAGAACACCACAAAAACCCATCTTCCCATCACCACTGCTTGCACGATACTGACGCGCAATAATATTCATTAGCATAATGACCACCACTGCATGCATGACTCGAACATGAACACGAACACAGCACAAAGAGAGCACCACAAAAACCCATCTTCCCATCACCACTGCTTGCACGATACTGACGCGCAATAATATTCATTAGCACAATGACCCCCCACTGCATGCATGACTCGAACATGAACACGAACACAGCTCAAAGAGAACACCACAAAAACCCATCTTCCCATCACCACTGCTTGCACGATACTGACGCGCAATAATATTCATTAGCATAATGACCCCCCACTGCATGCATGACTCGAACATGAACACGAACACAGCACAAAGAGAGCACCACAAAAACCCATCTTCCCATCACCACTGCTTGCACGATACTGACGCGCAATAATATTCATTAGCACAATGACCCCCCACTGCATGCATGACTCGAACATGAACACGAACACAGCTCAAAGAGAACACCACAAAAACCCATCTTCCCATCACCACTGCTTGCACGATACTGACGCGCAATAATATTCATTAGCATAATGACCCCCCACTGCATGCATGACTCGAACATGAACACGAACACAGCACAAAGAGAGCACCACAAAAACCCATCTTCCCATCACCACTGCTTGCACGATACTGACGCGCAATAATATTCATTAGCACAATGACCCCCCACTGCATGCATGACTCGAACATGAACACGAACACAGCACAAAGAGAGCACCACAAAAACCCATCTTCCCATCACCACTGCTTGCACGATACTGACGCGCAATAATATTCATTAGCACAATGACCCCCCACTGCATGCATGACTCGAACATGAACACGAACACAGCTCAAAGAGAACACCACAAAAACCCATCTTCCCATCACCACTGCTTGCACGATACTGACGCGCAATAATATTCATTAGCACAATGACCCCCCACTGCATGCATGACTCGAACATGAACACGAACACAGCTCAAAGAGAACACCACAAAAACCCATCTTCCCATCACCACTGCTTGCACGATACTGACGCGCAATAATATTCATTAGCACAATGACCCCCCACTGCATGCATGACTCGAACATGAACACGAACACAGCTCAAAGAGAACACCACAAAAACCCATCTTCCCATCACCACTGCTTGCACGATACTGACGCGCAATAATATTCATTAGCACAATGACCCCCCACTGCATGCATGACTCGAACATGAACACGAACACAGCACAAAGAGAGCACCACAAAAACCCATCTTCCCATCACCACTGCTTGCACGATACTGACGCGCAATAATATTCATTAGCACAATGACCCCCCACTGCATGCATGACTCGAACATGAACACGAACACAGCTCAAAGAGAACACCACAAAAACCCATCTTCCCATCACCACTGCTTGCACGATACTGACGCGCAATAATATTCATTAGCACAATGACCCCCCACTGCATGCATGACTCGAACATGAACACGAACACAGCTCAAAGAGAACACCACAAAAACCCATCTTCCCATCACCACTGCTTGCACGATACTGACGCGCAATAATATTCATTAGCACAATGACCCCCCACTGCATGCATGACTCGAACATGAACACGAACACAGCTCAAAGAGAACACCACAAAAACCCATCTTCCCATCACCACTGCTTGCACGATACTGACGCGCAATAATATTCATTAGCACAATGACCCCCCACTGCATGCATGACTCGAACATGAACACGAACACAGCACAAAGAGAGCACCACAAAAACCCATCTTCCCATCACCACTGCTTGCACGATACTGACGCGCAATAATATTCATTAGCACAATGACCCCCCACTGCATGCATGACTCGAACATGAACACGAACACAGCACAAAGAGAGCACCACAAAAACCCATCTTCCCATCACCACTGCTTGCACGATACTGACGCGCAATAATATTCATTAGCACAATGACCCCCCACTGCATGCATGACTCGAACATGAACACGAACACAGCTCAAAGAGAACACCACAAAAACCCATCTTCCCATCACCACTGCTTGCACGATACTGACGCGCAATAATATTCATTAGCACAATGACCCCCCACTGCATGCATGACTCGAACATGAACACGAACACAGCTCAAAGAGAACACCACAAAAACCCATCTTCCCATCACCACTGCTTGCACGATACTGACGCGCAATAATATTCATTAGCACAATGACCCCCCACTGCATGCATGACTCGAACATGAACACGAACACAGCTCAAAGAGAACACCACAAAAACCCATCTTCCCATCACCACTGCTTGCACGATACTGACGCGCAATAATATTCATTAGCACAATGACCCCCCACTGCATGCATGACTCGAACATGAACACGAACACAGCACAAAGAGAGCACCACAAAAACCCATCTTCCCATCACCACTGCTTGCACGATACTGACGCGCAATAATATTCATTAGCACAATGACCCCCCACTGCATGCATGACTCGAACATGAACACGAACACAGCACAAAGAGAGCACCACAAAAACCCATCTTCCCATCACCACTGCTTGCACGATACTGACGCGCAATAATATTCATTAGCACAATGACCCCCCACTGCATGCATGACTCGAACATGAACACGAACACAGCACAAAGAGAGCACCACAAAAACCCATCTTCCCATCACCACTGCTTGCACGATACTCGCAAACCTCTTATTTTTTCAATTAGAACTAAAAATTTCATTTCAAAATTTCGTCATTTTTTAGAGTGTTACAATGTTCTACAAAGTTGTAGAGCAGACAATAAAATAATAAATTTTGATATAAAAAATCAAGGAGTTTGCTTACAAACAGGAGTTATCGCGATTTTACGAACAAAAAGTTTTGAAAAAAAGCTTTTCCGCGTTTCTCTTTGTTTCGTCGGCCGTGTCTGTCGCGGGTGACCAAAAAATTAGGTACACGGAAAGAAAATTGCCGATTTTTTTATTAACATTTTTTCACAAAAACTCAATTTCCCAAAATACGTATTTTTTATTTTTGAGATTTTTTGATATGTTTTAGGGGACAAAACCCCGCAACTTTTGAGCCATAGAGAAACATGGTTAAAAAATCTGCCGCCGAGTTATGAATTTTTGAAAAATAGTGATTTTTGGAAAAAATCGAAATTTTATGCAAAAACAAATTTGACGTAATTTTTTAATGTAAAATTGAATTTCCAATCGAAAAGTACTTTGCAGTTTTTTTTTGATAAAAAAATCTGTTTTCAAGATATAGCCACCGAAAGTTTGATTTTAGCGAAATATTTGCAGTTTTTCGATTTTTAAAAATAGTGAGCATGAGTGACCATTTCTAAAAATAAAAAAAATATAAAAATGTCACGAATGTTTCATGTTTTAACATTGAAAATCGGACCATTAGTTGCTGAGATATTAGCATTAGCATTAGCATTAGCAATAAAGGTCGCACAATTCCGGATGGCTGCACAACGCTTATCTTGCTGTTTAACTGTAATTAAACGTATGATAGCACTAGACTTTCATCCGGTTACAATATTCCAACACGGGAGATACCATGTTTTCATCTTTAGATGAGCGTGTAATACTATCCAGTAAGATAAGGGGCTCCTGGCCGGTACCTTGCTAACCTCGGGGATTGGAAGGTATGTTAGTAAACATCTATCTAGAATGCGCAGAGATCTCTACGTCACCTAGTGGTATAGATGTTTGTAGGGAGGTTTTGGACTCAATGTTAGTAAATTGAACGTTTGTTTTTTTAATTCCATCACCACCACCACCAAAACAATACCATCACCACAAAAAGCCATGCTAGATTTTAATACAAATACATTACAAAACGAACACGACAATAAAACCATCATCCCGGCACTGCCTACTGACGCGCAATAATATTCATTAGCACAATGACCCCCCACTGCATGTATGACTCGAACATGAACACGAACACAGCTCAAAGAGAACACCACAAAAACCCATCTTCCCATCACCACTGCTTGCACGATACTGACGCGCAATAATATTCATTAGCACAATGACCCCCCACTGCATGCATGACTCGAACATGAACACGAACACAGCTCAAAGAGAACACCACAAAAACCCATCTTCCCATCACCACTGCTTGCACGATACTGACGCGCAATAATATTCATTAGCATAATGACCCCCCACTGCATGCATGACTCGAACATGAACACGAACACAGCTCAAAGAGAACACCACAAAAACCCATCTTCCCATCACCACTGCTTGCACGATACTGACGCGCAATAATATTCATTAGCACAATGACCCCCCACTGCATGCATGACTCGAACATGAACATGAACACAGCTCAAAGAGAACACCACAAAAACCCATCTTCCCATCACCACTGCTTGCACGATACTGACGCGCAATAATATTCATTAGCACAATGACCCCCCACTGCATGCATGACTCGAACATGAACATGAACACAGCTCAAAGAGAACACCACAAAAACCCATCTTCCCATCACCACTGCTTGCACGATACTGACGCGCAATAATATTCATTAGCATAATGACCCCCCACTGCATGCATGACTCGAACATGAACACGAACACAGCACAAAGAGAGCACCACAAAAACCCATCTTCCCATCACCACTGCTTGCACGATACTGACGCGCAATAATATTCATTAGCATAATGACCCCCCACTGCATGCATGACTCGAACATGAACACGAACACAGCACAAAGAGAGCACCACAAAAACCCATCTTCCCATCACCACTGCTTGCACGATACTGACGCGCAATAATATTCATTAGCACAATGACCCCCCACTGCATGCATGACTCGAACATGAACACGAACACAGCTCAAAGAGAACACCACAAAAACCCATCTTCCCATCACCACTGCTTGCACGATACTGACGCGCAATAATATTCATTAGCATAATGACCCCCCACTGCATGCATGACTCGAACATGAACACGAACACAGCACAAAGAGAGCACCACAAAAACCCATCTTCCCATCACCACTGCTTGCACGATACTGACGCGCAATAATATTCATTAGCACAATGACCCCCCACTGCATGCATGACTCGAACATGAACATGAACACAGCTCAAAGAGAACACCACAAAAACCCATCTTCCCATCACCACTGCTTGCACGATACTGACGCGCAATAATATTCATTAGCACAATGACCCCCCACTGCATGCATGACTCGAACATGAACACGAACACAGCTCAAAGAGAACACCACAAAAACCCATCTTCCCATCACCACTGCTTGCACGATACTGACGCGCAATAATATTCATTAGCATAATGACCCCCCACTGCATGCATGACTCGAACATGAACACGAACACAGCACAAAGAGAGCACCACAAAAACCCATCTTCCCATCACCACTGCTTGCACGATACTGACGCGCAATAATATTCATTAGCACAATGACCCCCCACTGCATGCATGACTCGAACATGAACACGAACACAGCACAAAGAGAGCACCACAAAAACCCATCTTCCCATCACCACTGCTTGCACGATACTGACGCGCAATAATATTCATTAGCACAATGACCCCCCACTGCATGCATGACTCGAACATGAACACGAACACAGCACAAAGAGAGCACCACAAAAACCCATCTTCCCATCACCACTGCTTGCACGATACTGACGCGCAATAATATTCATTAGCACAATGACCCCCCACTGCATGCATGACTCGAACATGAACACGAACACAGCTCAAAGAGAACACCACAAAAACCCATCTTCCCATCACCACTGCTTGCACGATACTGACGCGCAATAATATTCATTAGCACAATGACCCCCCACTGCATGCATGACTCGAACATGAACACGAACACAGCACAAAGAGAGCACCACAAAAACCCATCTTCCCATCACCACTGCTTGCACGATACTGACGCGCAATAATATTCATTAGCACAATGACCCCCCACTGCATGCATGACTCGAACATGAACACGAACACAGCTCAAAGAGAACACCACAAAAACCCATCTTCCCATCACCACTGCTTGCACGATACTGACGCGCAATAATATTCATTAGCACAATGACCCCCCACTGCATGCATGACTCGAACATGAACACGAACACAGCACAAAGAGAGCACCACAAAAACCCATCTTCCCATCACCACTGCTTGCACGATACTGACGCGCAATAATATTCATTAGCACAATGACCCCCCACTGCATGCATGACTCGAACATGAACACGAACACAGCTCAAAGAGAACACCACAAAAACCCATCTTCCCATCACCACTGCTTGCACGATACTGACGCGCAATAATATTCATTAGCATAATGACCCCCCACTGCATGCATGACTCGAACATGAACACGAACACAGCACAAAGAGAGCACCACAAAAACCCATCTTCCCATCACCACTGCACAGTGGTCCAGATCGCAAAATTAAGTGGAAAATGGATTTTCCGAAAAATGGTGACGTTTTGGAGCTTTGGTGTCTTCAGAAGAGTTGTTGCAAATGGAAAGGGGCAACTTTTGGTTTGGTTTAAAATTAGGGTGGTTCACGATTAGGGTGATTTTGAAAATCTAACTTTTCAGGAATATTTTTGGGAATTTTTATGTCTTCTAAAAAGTTGTTGGGCTGGCCAATTCAAGCAACTTTGTCGAAGACACCAAAATTTTATTTCGTAATCTACGCCTTCTATGACCAAATTTATAGAAAGCATCTGAGCAAACCTTCAAAAATCAGTTTTTTGAACGTGGCAATTCAGGGTCAACTTTTAGAGAAAAGTGATATTCGGAGCACTTTTAGAGCTCTACAAAACGAACATTTTCATTTTTTGACATGTCAATTTGGACTTAAGGGTCAAAAGCTACAGCCATTTTAAGGTAAAAAAGATGCAAATTTAAAACTTAAATATCTCGAAATGGCGCAAGCCAAATTTTAAGCATTAGGTTGCATTTAAAAGAGGAGATCTAGCACTACAAACGCTGAAAAAATCTCAGGGGTGTTTTTCTTTAAACTTGAGATATCTTCATTTGAAAAAGTCTAATTTTTAAGGGAAAACCATATGGGACCACCCTAACGAAATTCGAAAATTATCCAAATATATGTTTTTCTATGTAATTTTGCCCGCTGAATCTGAATCTGCCCTCAGAATTGAGCCAAAATGTCAACAAATCGATTTTTGGTCATATTTTGGGTTTAAATTATAATTTTACATGGAAACCCAAAATATGACCAAAAATCGATTTGTTGACATTTTGGCTCAATTCTGAGGGCAGATTCAGATTCAGCGGGCAAAATTACATGGAAAAACATATATTTGGACAGTTTTCGAATTTCGTTAGGGTGGTCCCATATGGTTTTCCTTTGAAAATTAGACTTTTTCAAATGAAGATATCTCAAATTTAAAGAAAAACACCCCTGAGATTTTTTCAGCGTTTGTAGTGCTAGATCTCCTCTTTCAAATGCAACCTAGTGCTTGCAATTTGGCTTGCGCCATTTCGAGATATTTAAGTTTTAAATTTGCATCTTTTTTACCTTAAAATGGCTGTAGCTTTTGACCCTTAAGTCCAAATTGACATGTCAAAAAATGAAAATGTTCGTTTTGTAGAGCTCTAAAAGTGCTCCGAATATCACTTTTCTCTAAAAGTTGACCCTGAATTGCCACGTTCAAAAAACGGATTTTTGAAGGTTTGCTCAGATGCTTTCTATAAATTTGGTCATAGAAGGCGTAGATTACGAGATAGAATTTTGGTGTCTTCGACAAAGTTGCTTGAATTGGCCAGCCCAACAACTTTTTAGAAGACATAAAAATTCCCAAAAATATTCCTGAAAAGTTAGATTTTCAAAATCACCCTAATCGTGAACCACCCTAATTTTAAACCAAACCAAAAGTTGCCCCTTTCCATTTGCAACAACTCTTCTGAAGACACCAAAGCTCCAAAACGTCACCATTTTTCGGAAAATCCATTTTCCACTTAATTTTGCGATCTGGACCACTGTGCACTGCTTGCACGATACTGACGCGCAATAATATTCATTAGCACAATGACCCCCCACTGCATGCATGACTCGAACATGAACACGAACACAGCACAAAGAGAGCACCACAAAAACCCATCTTCCCATCACCACTGCTTGCACGATACTGACGCGCAATAATATTCATTAGCACAATGACCCCCCACTGCATGCATGACTCGAACATGAACACGAACACAGCTCAAAGAGAACACCACAAAAACCCATCTTCCCATCACCACTGCTTGCACGATACTGACGCGCAATAATATTCATTAGCACAATGACCCCCCACTGCATGCATGACTCGAACATGAACACGAACACAGCTCAAAGAGAACACCACAAAAACCCATCTTCCCATCACCACTGCTTGCACGATACTGACGCGCAATAATATTCATTAGCACAATGACCCCCCACTGCATGCATGACTCGAACATGAACACGAACACAGCTCAAAGAGAACACCACAAAAACCCATCTTCCCATCACCACTGCTTGCACGATACTGACGCGCAATAATATTCATTAGCACAATGACCCCCCACTGCATGCATGACTCGAACATGAACACGAACACAGCACAAAGAGAGCACCACAAAAACCCATCTTCCCATCACCACTGCTTGCACGATACTGACGCGCAATAATATTCATTAGCACAATGACCCCCCACTGCATGCATGACTCGAACATGAACACGAACACAGCACAAAGAGAGCACCACAAAAACCCATCTTCCCATCACCACTGCTTGCACGATACTGACGCGCAATAATATTCATTAGCACAATGACCCCCCACTGCATGCATGACTCGAACATGAACACGAACACAGCACAAAGAGAGCACCACAAAAACCCATCTTCCCATCACCACTGCTTGCACGATACTGACGCGCAATAATATTCATTAGCATAATGACCCCCCACTGCATGCATGACTCGAACATGAACACGAACACAGCACAAAGAGAGCACCACAAAAACCCATCTTCCCATCACCACTGCTTGCACGATACTGACGCGCAATAATATTCATTAGCACAATGACCCCCCACTGCATGCATGACTCGAACATGAACACGAACACAGCACAAAGAGAGCACCACAAAAACCCATCTTCCCATCACCACTGCTTGCACGATACTGACGCGCAATAATATTCATTAGCACAATGACCCCCCACTGCATGCATGACTCGAACATGAACACGAACACAGCACAAAGAGAGCACCACAAAAACCCATCTTCCCATCACCACTGCTTGCACGATACTGACGCGCAATAATATTCATTAGCACAATGACCCCCCACTGCATGCATGACTCGAACATGAACACGAACACAGCTCAAAGAGAACACCACAAAAACCCATCTTCCCATCACCACTGCTTGCACGATACTGACGCGCAATAATATTCATTAGCACAATGACCCCCCACTGCATGCATGACTCGAACATGAACACGAACACAGCACAAAGAGAGCACCACAAAAACCCATCTTCCCATCACCACTGCTTGCACGATACTGACGCGCAATAATATTCATTAGCACAATGACCCCCCACTGCATGCATGACTCGAACATGAACACGAACACAGCTCAAAGAGAACACCACAAAAACCCATCTTCCCATCACCACTGCTTGCACGATACTGACGCGCAATAATATTCATTAGCACAATGACCCCCCACTGCATGCATGACTCGAACATGAACACGAACACAGCACAAAGAGAGCACCACAAAAACCCATCTTCCCATCACCACTGCTTGCACGATACTGACGCGCAATAATATTCATTAGCACAATGACCCCCCACTGCATGCATGACTCGAACATGAACACGAACACAGCTCAAAGAGAACACCACAAAAACCCATCTTCCCATCACCACTGCTTGCACGATACTGACGCGCAATAATATTCATTAGCATAATGACCCCCCACTGCATGCATGACTCGAACATGAACACGAACACAGCACAAAGAGAGCACCACAAAAACCCATCTTCCCATCACCACTGCTTGCACGATACTGACGCGCAATAATATTCATTAGCACAATGACCCCCCACTGCATGCATGACTCGAACATGAACACGAACACAGCACAAAGAGAGCACCACAAAAACCCATCTTCCCATCACCACTGCTTGCACGATACTGACGCGCAATAATATTCATTAGCACAATGACCCCCCACTGCATGCATGACTCGAACATGAACACGAACACAGCTCAAAGAGAACACCACAAAAACCCATCTTCCCATCACCACTGCTTGCACGATACTGACGCGCAATAATATTCATTAGCACAATGACCCCCCACTGCATGCATGACTCGAACATGAACACGAACACAGCACAAAGAGAGCACCACAAAAACCCATCTTCCCATCACCACTGCTTGCACGATACTGACGCGCAATAATATTCATTAGCACAATGACCCCCCACTGCATGCATGACTCGAACATGAACACGAACACAGCTCAAAGAGAACACCACAAAAACCCATCTTCCCATCACCACTGCTTGCACGATACTGACGCGCAATAATATTCATTAGCACAATGACCCCCCACTGCATGCATGACTCGAACATGAACACGAACACAGCTCAAAGAGAACACCACAAAAACCCATCTTCCCATCACCACTGCTTGCACGATACTGACGCGCAATAATATTCATTAGCACAATGACCCCCCACTGCATGCATGACTCGAACATGAACACGAACACAGCTCAAAGAGAACACCACAAAAACCCATCTTCCCATCACCACTGCTTGCACGATACTGACGCGCAATAATATTCATTAGCACAATGACCCCCCACTGCATGCATGACTCGAACATGAACACGAACACAGCACAAAGAGAGCACCACAAAAACCCATCTTCCCATCACCACTGCTTGCACGATACTGACGCGCAATAATATTCATTAGCACAATGACCCCCCACTGCATGCATGACTCGAACATGAACACGAACACAGCACAAAGAGAGCACCACAAAAACCCATCTTCCCATCACCACTGCTTGCACGATACTGACGCGCAATAATATTCATTAGCACAATGACCCCCCACTGCATGCATGACTCGAACATGAACACGAACACAGCACAAAGAGAGCACCACAAAAACCCATCTTCCCATCACCACTGCTTGCACGATACTGACGCGCAATAATATTCATTAGCACAATGACCCCCCACTGCATGCATGACTCGAACATGAACACGAACACAGCTCAAAGAGAACACCACAAAAACCCATCTTCCCATCACCACTGCTTGCACGATACTGACGCGCAATAATATTCATTAGCACAATGACCCCCCACTGCATGCATGACTCGAACATGAACACGAACACAGCACAAAGAGAGCACCACAAAAACCCATCTTCCCATCACCACTGCTTGCACGATACTGACGCGCAATAATATTCATTAGCACAATGACCCCCCACTGCATGCATGACTCGAACATGAACACGAACACAGCACAAAGAGAGCACCACAAAAACCCATCTTCCCATCACCACTGCTTGCACGATACTGACGCGCAATAATATTCATTAGCACAATGACCCCCCACTGCATGCATGACTCGAACATGAACACGAACACAGCACAAAGAGAGCACCACAAAAACCCATCTTCCCATCACCACTGCTTGCACGATACTGACGCGCAATAATATTCATTAGCACAATGACCCCCCACTGCATGCATGACTCGAACATGAACACGAACACAGCTCAAAGAGAACACCACAAAAACCCATCTTCCCATCACCACTGCTTGCACGATACTCAGTTGCTGAGATATCGACATTAGAAAATGGTTGGCTGTTTGGGTGAGACTTTAAAAAACTTTAATTTTCGTGTTTCTTTTTGTTTAGGCCGCTGTAACTCAGCAACCAGAGGTCCATTCTTCAATGTCTCCTGGACAATTTTTTAGAAATGGTCACTCATGGTCACTATTTTCAAAAATCGAAAAACTGCAAATATTTCGCTAAAATCAAACTTTCAGTGGCTATATCTTGAAAACAGAGCCTTTTATCAAAAAATCTGTAAAGTACTTTTCGATTGGAAATTCAATTTTACATTAAAAAATTAAGTCAAATTTGTTTTTGCATGAAATTTCGATTTTTTCCAAAAAACACTATTTTTTCAAAAATTCATAACTCGGCGGCAGATTTTTTGACCATGTTTCTCTATGGCTCAAAAGTTGCGGGTTTTTGTCCCCTGAAACATATCAAAAAAAATCGAAAATCAAAAAATACATATTGTGGGAAATTGAGTTTTTGTGAAAAAAATGTTAATTAAAAAATCAGCTTTTTTCCGTGTACCTATTTTTTTCTCAATAGTCCTCAACAATACCTACAACTTTGTCGAAGACACCAAATTGATCAGAAAATTCATTCAAAAGTTACAGATATTCGAATATTTACGTACCATTTTTGTATGGTCAGCTGCCAAAATTGTATGGAGACTTGTATGGGTGAACCAATGACACAAAACAGCTTCTTTGTTAATAGGGAAGGCCCCTACAAAGTTTGTGCCAAATCAAAAAATACAAATAAAATCCATTTTTTATTTCGAAGGTTATTTTTGCATTTTTTTTCCTTCTCTGTCTTATTCGTTCTGCTTAGTACCAGTTAGAGGGTGACGAGCGGGAATTCCCGGGAAAAATTTCCCGGGAAATTGACCATTTTTGGACCTCTTGATTCCCGGGAAATTCGGTCGAGACTCCCGGGAAATTTAAACTTATAAATATCGAAGCAAAATTATGTGAACTAATCTAAAAAAAAAAAAAAAAACATTTAAAAAATTCAAAATTGTTTAGAACATTGAATGTCCAATGTTCGATGTTCATGTTCGAATAAACCAATGTTTCTCTAATCATCTTATTCAGAAAGTGTAAATTTTAACTTGTCAAAAATTCCAATTACTATAATTTAGAGAAGCCAAAAAAAGGTGGACCCAAAAATTTACCTTAAAAATTATCTAGCAGGTATGAAATCAAATGTTTTATTTTCAAATATTATTTTTTCTAATTATTTGTAAAAGGGAAATGCTTTTTCAAGTTAAGTTCAATTTCCATATCTTCTCTTGAGCATAGGAATCCTATCTAGTTTTTTTGTGAACATTTGGGTTTTCCTGATAACTGTAAATATTTTTTCAATAAATATTAAATGTTGAACTTAAAAATTAAAAAAAAATAATTTGTTGTTTTGAGTCGTTGTTTATCATATTGCAAAATTCCCGATAGTGGGAAATTATATATAAGCTATATAAGTTATTTTTTTTACAAAAATCTAATAACAAGTTTGTGAACCTTTTGAAAAATCACTCAGTGCGAATTAAGATTCGTGGATATTTTAAACTACAATTTTGAGTCTTTAAAAACTCAAGAAACGATTTTGTTTTTGCAGATTCAGATAAAAAATAATCAAAAGTTTTATATAGTTCCTCGAGTTCCTCAAAACAATGAGGCTGTTTAAATTAACAAAAAAAAATCAAATCAAATTATTCGCTCTATAGCATTGCCTTGGCGTTCTCGATTGCGAGATTCCTACTCGAAACTAAGTGTCCGAAGGCTTGATTGTTGAGGCAATTGCAAACCTCTTTTTACACCTTAGCTTTCATCCACCCCGGGATTCGAACTGACGACCTTTGGATTGTTAGTCCAACTGCCTACCAGCGACTCCACCGAGGCAGGACCCAGGGAGACGACTCCTACACCTGGACTGAGCTAACGACCTAACCTCTAGGTTAGTCCGGGGCCAACATTTACTTCCCGTCCGACGGAAGGCGTGATCAGGCAAATCTCGTCTCGAAAAATGCCACCGGGACCGTCTGGGATCGAACCCAGACCGACTGGGTGACAGGCAATCACGCTTACCCCTACACCACGGTCCACGGTTTAAATTAACGTTTCATAGAATTAGTATGAATTAACAGTAACTGAATTCATTGAAAAGAAACAAATTTATTACTTTTCATTTTAAATTTTTGACACTGTTGGCGTAGTAAAAAAACTCCCGGGTCCCGGGAATTCCCGGGACATTGCCAAGTTCAACTCTCGATTCCCGGGAAATTGAAAATCTCGAGAATCGTCACCCTCTAGTACCAGTAAACTCTCTCCCCATTTTGAACAAATCAGCTGTTGAAAGGTAGTCCATATCTCAGCTCAGGATAACAACTGCACCAATATAATTGTTAAAGCAACCTAATAAAATGAAATGAAATGAAATGAAAATCCATTTTCGTTATTGGTAGAGAATTGCTCATTTGCTCGGCTTCGGCTGCCGATCCCGATGATGCTATGAGACGCGGGTTCGATTCCCGCCTTATCCACTGAGCTTCTATCGGATGGTGAAGTAAAACGTCGGTCCCGGTTTCTCCTGTCTCGTCAGAGGCGCTGGAGCAGAAATCCCACGTTAGAGGAAGGCCATGCCCCGGGGGGCGTAGTGCCAATAGTTTCGTTGCTCATTTTGAAAAACATTTTTCATTTACAAAAAAAAGTTTAAAAAAATCATGGAGCAAAAATATGTGCAATTGACCAAAAAGTTTTCTATATTTTTAAAATAATAATAACAGGATTTTTCATTGCAATCGACAAAAAACAACAACATGTATATTTTTTGTTTGTATTCTTCTTTTTACAACTTGTTGTATGAACTAAAATTTAAATATTATATTCCATAGTAATTAATCATTTTAGAGGCCATTTCCAAATAATGTAGCATTTGTTGGAGGATTTCTATTTCGTAAATGATTTTTTTTTTAATTTGTTGAAATTGGAAAGTTTGAGTCTGAAAAATCATGGCTACAAAATTTCTAAAAATTATCAAAATCGAGATTATAAAAAGGATAGCTGAACATCCGCAAATATGAGACTTAAAACGAAAAGTATCCGGAGAATTTATTTGTGGAATCGATTTTTGGAACTTTGATAGTGTGTATTTTTCATTCAATGTATTTTCAAAAAAAAATAGTTGAAGTAAACATATGTTTTTTTTTTCAAATTGAAGAGTTTACAATATGGATCAATGTAGAATTCAATTCATATTTTGAGAGTTTCTTGTCTATTTTCCTAAATTTTCCTCTTTCCGTGCCAGAAATTCTTCCGCAATAAATGCCATAAATGTGACTGTTCTATGCATATTTGTGGCCAGGGTAACTCGAACTGAATCCGTATGGCGCATAGGGCCACCAGCAGTAGCAACAGGAGCAGCACCAAGTCGATGGACAACAGGTGCGACAGCCAGTGACAGGGCTTAGCAACTCCTAGCAAGACTAAAGAGGTGAACCAGGTGGCTGCTCGAAACGACTGACAGTAACAGCAGACGCAGAAGCTGCACCAGCTCGTTTTCCAGGATAAAGTGTGTGCTTTTTCATCCACCCCGTTAAGCTGTCCCGGGAGAGATTTTCACCCGGGTTTCTGCATTTCGGGGGTTTAGGTTCAAAATTTGTGGTCCATCGCGGCTGCCACAAGCCAGGTTGCAGTATCTCGGTTGGGCCTGGAACGGGTGAGCTGTGCTCGTATCTAGGGCCACTCGGCGCGGGTAATTGAAATTGTGGAGTGTCGTTTAGGACGTAGCTCTATACCTCTTGGGGCCATCATCGGTTAAGGGTACTTAAGACTTTGTAGTGGATTGACAAGTTTGAAGCGCGAATTTTAGCAGGGACATGCAGTTGAGGACTCAATCAACGAACAGTTTGATTGATGAAATATTTTTTTTTACTTTGAGAAATTTTTTTGAATATAAAGATTTGTTTTTAACTGGAACCAATGTAATAACAAAGATTAGAAAAAAAAATCGAAAAATCAAAAGCAAAACTTTTGATTTGAAAGCCTTACGAATGCACGCTGCAATGCAGTGTCATTGGTTACAAGTGCTTTTTTTTTGCATGTATCCAAAACATCAAAAGCAGATCACAACCTTTCCTTAGGTTTTGCTATCTTTCTGTTTTCAGCTCACTGACATGTAAGTACTATGCAAAGAGAGTAATTTGTCAATTTTGATTATATTTTTATTTATTTCAAAAATATTCTAAGATGACTATTTTTATTTGAAACAAATCTTCAAATAATGAATTTCACAAAAAAAATGTTTAGAAATTTTCAAGAGATCCCAGCATCACACATATGACCAACACTTTCAATCCTTTTTGAAGCCAAAACGAATGTTTGCACTTGGTGAAGAAAGGCCTGTATGAGATCTTCAAAAGAACAGAGTACGAATTGTGTGGTTGATTCAAAGCTCAGACTTTTAGGAGTATGATAGGGTGATCTTAATCCCAAATTCATCAGTTCAATTTTTTTGGCTTTTTGGTTTTTTTTAAGATTAAATTCAATTCAATTCAATTCGGTTTTATTTGTGAATTATCAAATTACAATTTGTACATATTATGAACCTAACAGAGTTTTTGTGTTCATTTCAGCTGTGTGTTACGTCTTAATTCGGTTTAGAGCAATTATTACTGTTAATTAAATGCACATTAACGGTACACATCAACCATCGCTTTTGCACCCAGATTTCTGTTACAGACATTTTAGTATCTTCAAAAATACGGGAACTATCGATATGATTTTTTATTCATCCCCTAAATTACAGTCTTCAAAGTTATTTACAATAAAGTTTGACCATTTTGACAATCAGATTCTTTCAGGATTGGGTCCGTAAGTTTGACAAATTTGGAATAAGAAGACAACAACTTCTTCGGTTGCTGTGCACCCTTAAGATTAAAAAGATTAAAAAAGATCGTATTTGTATTGAAATAAATACCACTAAAATAATCAGTTTTCCAACCCCTTTACAGCAATTTTTTACTGCTGGCAATGGATGCATCTAGTTCGCAAAAAAAAAAAAAAAAAAAAACAGAGACTGAAGGTGGCAGTGCGTGGCCGAATGGTTACGCTGTCCGCTTTGTAAGCGGATGATTCTGGGTTCGATTCCCATCTGCTCCAACCTTCCATCGGATGAGGAAGTAAAATGTCGGTCCCGGCCTTGGTTGTTAGGCCGTTAAGTCATTCCAGGTGTAGGAGTCGTCTCCATGCCATAAGTACAAACAACACACCAAACCAAGCCTACTCCGGTGGAATCGCTGGCGGCGGTTGGACTCTCAATCCAAAGGTCGTCAGTTCAAACACTGGGGTGGAAGGTTCCTTGGAGTAAAAACAGGTTTGGGTGCTCTCCCCATTCAAGCCTTCGGACTCCTAGGTTCGAGCAGAAACTTGCAATAGAGACCACAAGAGACCCGGGGGTCGTTAATGTGGATGGTTTGATTGATTTGATTTTGACTAACAGAGATTCCTAAAAACTTCAGATTGAAAATGTGTAAAATAAATTACGTCAAATGTGTTTGTACCATTGTTTCATTTAACTTTTGAAAAACGAACAATCAATTTGTTTCTTTGGGCATTTTCTTTTAACTTTAAATATAATTAATTTAAAATGGAGTTTTAGAATGTTAAAATTTAGCTGAAATTTTATCTGATAATAGATTTTTTTTTAATATCTATTGCTATTTGAACAAAGTTTTTAGCGTATATTGAAACTTTTAACTTAAACAACTACATTTTTTCTCGTGAAAACGCATAGAAACAAACATGTATTGAAATTTAAAAAACGAAATGTCACAAAGAATTCGAAAATGTAGTCCACTTTCTGATTCAATCTGATTTTAATTTCAAATATAAATCATATTCCATTTATTTAATGCAAATTAGCTTTGAAAGTTGACTTCTATTACTATTACTATTTTATCAAATTAAAATAATTTTAATTTATAACATATTTTTTTTAAAATAAATTTTAATAATTAATTATGGTTATCCATTTTATGGCTGGAATCAGAGTGTGGTCATTTTTAATAACTATTTTTGAATAATTAATACACATTATGTCCAAAAGGAAAATAAAATTTTCATGATTGCTTCAGAAGGTTTGATTGAAATAAGTTTATTTTATATATCTTTCAAATAATAAAAAATAGTCAGTTCATTTTAATAATCGGTATAATTCTCAAAAATTAAAACATATTTAATTTTTATGGAAGGCCGACAAATTGCCAAACCAAGTACAAGTTGTTCCTCTTAGTGGGATGTCAGACAAAATATTCAGATATTGAGCTTAGTTCAGTTATCGTCTTTAGAAATTATAAAATTAAAAATAAACAAAAAAGGGCACCAATCTTTGTCGTGGATCGCAGTATGGTTTAAAAGTTTAATCAGAACAAACTTTGTTGATTCAATTTTTTTCAACATCCAACAAGCAGCCTTTAGCAAAATTTAAAAAAAAAAGTCTATTAGAGCTTTAAAGTTTTGACTTTGTTGTAGGCTTAGAATTTTGTTTTAAATTTTTATATTATTGTTCTTTTTGCTTTTCACCAAAGATTATTTAATTGAGTTTGAGCCAAATAAGATTAAGTCGAATAAGATACACAAGAAATTTAAAATTTAAGATAATTTTTCATAAACATTGATTATATTTTTCAAATAACATTTTTGAAGCCATGAAATAAATGTGACAAATATTGAATACCAAATTGACAAAAATTCTTGCAAAATTTTCAACAATGATTTTTGAAATTGTCAAAAGCACTCAATTCCAAATCAAGACATGATTAGGTTTTTTATATGAATTAAATTTAACAAAAAAAAATATTGAATAAAAAAATATTTTTCAGTTTTGTAAATCTGCGAAATCCGCGCCATCGCTGACTAAATCTGCGCCAAATCCGCGAAATTCGCGAAATTCGCGAAATCCGCAAAAATCGCGAAGGTGTAACCACCCTGTGAATATAAAGATTTTTTAAAACTAGGCAATAATTTAAAAACAAAGATTAGTTAATAATTTCGAAAAATTCAAGGCAATTTTATTATTTGAAAGCCCCACGAATGCACATTGGTTACAACTGCATCTTGTCCAATGTATCCAAAACATCAAAAGCAGATCACAATCTTTTCTTAGGTTTTGCTACCTTTCTGTTTTCAGCTCACTGACATGTAAGCACTATGCAAATAGAGTAATTTGTCAATTTTGATCATATTTTGATTAATGAAAAAACATTCTAAGATGACCTATTTTTAATTAAATCCAAACATAAAATAATTAATATCTTAAAATTTGGTAAGAACTTACCAATTGATCCAAGCATCACACATATGACCAACACTTTCAACCCTTTTTGAAGTCAAAACGAATGTTTGCACTTGGTGAAGAAAGGCCTGTTTGGGATCATCAAAAGAACAGAGTATGAATTGTGCGGTTGATTCAAAGCTTAGACTTTTTGGAGTATGATAGGGTGGTCCTGAACCCAAATTAGGAATTCAAATTATTATTTTTTTGGCTTTTTGGTTATTTTTAAGATTAAAAAAGATCGTATTTGTATTGAAATAAATACCACTAAAATAAACAGTTTTCCAACCACCCTACAGCATTTTTTTACTGCTGGCAATGGATGCATCTTGTTCGCAAAAAAAAAACAGAGACTGAAGGATGGTTTCTTTCCAGCTTTCATGGGAAACGATTTGTTGCCGCTACACCAGGTTGCAACGACTGGAAACCCATTTTGGGAAAGAGCTCGTTTTGGTTCACCTCGACTATTTTTTGTTGTTGTTTGGTACGAGGGCTTTAGAAGCAGTGTACTTTGAGGTTTGCATTTCAAAAGGGTTATTGGATGGGTTTGTGGAGGGTAAAAAACTAGATTTTTGTTTTTTTTTTTTTTGTAGGAATTGTAGTAATTACAAACGTTTGCTATTGCAAACAGTTTCAGTTACTTTAGGGGTTTCGTTTAGGTTTCTGATTGATTTCACTTGATCGAAAGTTTCTGTTATCTTCTGATATTTCTCCTAAATTCAAAAATTTTCAATCTTTCGTTAACGTAAGCTCCTCGAATATCCGTTTCACTATCATAAGTGGCCAGGGATCGGCCTTGTACTGCGATTAGATTCAGTAAATCAAAACCAGCCAGGACAAGCGATGATGTGCTCTCAATTGGAAGAGGACACTTTTATGACCCTGCAAGGACGGACACAAACACTGTTAGTCTTCGTTTGAGCTTGCCTACATTTAGGGTAAAGAAGTGTAATTTTGGAATATTTCTTTGGTTTTTTATTTTTTGTATAACGTCTCAGGCATAAATTAAGGTAACCTTAAAATTATCTAATTTGTACAAAGTTCAACCCTCAACCTACTGCAATACATTGCGTCTACCGGTGATCGTAAAACACCCTCGAGACTTAAATGGAAAATCTACCGAGCAACCTGCCGGACACGATTTATGGCCCACCAATTGGTACAACGGGTGCGAGCGAAGAATTTATTTAATTTTGTCGCCCTGTCTTTCGGTTGATTTATTGCAACAGCCAAGAAGAGCAGCACTAAACCGATGATTTCGACAGATTCCAAACTACTCAGTCAGGACGCTTTATGACCCACGGTGGACGTGTTTCGTTCGTTTATCTTTGCTCCGGAACGGTCTATCGGGAGACGAATGTGAGGTTAAATGAAAGTGACACCTGCTGGTGAGGTGCAAGGTGTTTTTTTTTTTCTAGTAAGCAGGAGTGAAATCTCTATCGTGAAATTGGAAATTCTTCAAGGAGAAAATAAATAGAAATTACACAAAATTTCATTCACATAAAAAATACAAAAAACCTTGTCCAAAGTATCAGAGAATTGCTGCTGTCAATATTTTTTTTAAATATCAATTAATTATTCGCTTTTTTACCACAACAAATTCATTCAAAACTACAAAAAAATAATAAAAAGCTTATGCAATGTATTCTGAATACGTAAAAATCGTTTTAACAAGTTTTTGCGATAAAAAAATATTGAATTTGAAGCAATAATTTAAATGGCTCCCTAACTTTGGAAAAAAGTTTTGAAAGGGGAGGAGACAAAAACTAAAATTTAAAGTATATTGACTAAGTCCTTTTTTTTAAATTTTGTTAGATACGCTTCGTTACGACTTTAAATTGTATTCCCGAGCAGACGATAATAACTAGGGAATAACATTTTTTGATATTTGAAAATACTTGGCAAATAACATTTCATGTTATTGAAAACAGGATTTGTTATTTGTCGTTATGATTTTTTTGTTATTGGATTGTTATTGTAATAACAGACTGTTAACATTTTTAGTTATTCTTCGAACAAATCTTTGATATTATTTTTTGTTTTTTTAACTACTAATCCGATCATCCTAATAACAGTTGGAAGTATTCTTCCATAACAAAAAATGTTATTCCCCAGTTGTTTTGGCTTTCAACCAATATCAGACCAATAACAATTTTTGTTATGATAACATAAACTGTTATTGAACTCTTATGCAAAAATGGATTTTTCAAGAAGATTCCATAACACTTTCTGTTTTTTTAACAGTATTTGTTATTGAAATGGCATGAATTTCGTTATTACCGTCTGCCCGGTTTTTTTTTTCAATTTGGATAAAATTTTGTCTATTCATTTTTATGTCCAAATAAGCCATCACTGGTTTCTTATTACAAGTCTCCAGTGGTGCCGACTAGTCCAAAATGTTGGGGGCGTGGAGTTTAAATGTTAAAGTTTCTCGTTTATCATGATTTTTACTAATTTGCATGTTTATGCAAAAATAAATAACGAAATGTTATGATTTTATTTTATCTGTAATCATTGTTGGTTAGAATAAGAAAATTGAAATTGAATTCCGTCGAATTTGAAAATTCTCTCTATTTTAACAACTTAATGTAGAAGTTTTGATAGAAACATGCTTGTTCTCTTCCTATAAACTATTTATTACCTGATATTAATTAAAATGTATTTATGGAAAAAAACAATTAAAAATATAAATTACATGCCAGAATTTCAACATTTCAGTTAAAAAAAAAACAAAGGAAAATGAATTATACACCCATACTGTTGATATGCAATCATTAGTCTACAAAAAAAGTAAGATTTGACAACAAATTAATAAAAACCTCTTTGTGGATTAACAAAATTCCATAGATTTTTTCAATTAATCCAAGCATGCCAAAATTTATTCTAAATGTAGGGGAATGCATTTTAAATTTATTTCATTTGATTGCACTTAAAATTCCATTATAAATATGAACCTTAAAAAAAAATCATGGCTTCCTCAAGAACCCTTTAAAAATTTAAGAATATTCGAATATCAGGAAATTGGAATGAATGAGAAATTTATGAGAAATTAATGGAATTAAAAAAAAATATATAAATTCAAATAACAAGCCAGGTCTAAACATTTCAATGCAAAACGTGTTTTAAAATGCAGAAATTTTTTAAGTTGTCGATCAAATCTTTGGTAACTGAGATATAAAAAATAAATATTAGAAAAATGCATCTCTTAGAGCTACTCTTATTTTAAAATGGTTCTTTTTTCAATGTAAAAAAAATCAAACTTATGTCAAATTTTCTCATCTCCCTTTTTTTTAAATTTCAGAGTTACGACTAGTATCTCCTTTTTGTTATTTTAGTCATGAATTTGAAATTCAGAAAAAAAATGAGAGAAAAATTATTTGTTAGGTTTAAATCATTTAAAATCGGTTCAAGAATCACAAAATGCTTTAAACATGATTCCAGTTCTGTCACTTAAAAAAATGCTAAATCATTGAAAAAATATGTTTAATGTCTTTGTAGATGTGCTAGTTACTTGAATTTTTCTAGCTTCAGAAATATGTTATTGCCAAAATCAAATTAAATCAGCATTGGCCTTATTCAGCAAACAAAGAACGAAAAAAAATACATCAGGGTAATTCTCCGCCAACTCACACAGCAGTTGCCCCGACCCCTCTTCAATTTGCGTGAAACTTTGTCCTAAGGGGTAACTTTTGTCCCTGATCACGAATCCGAGGTCCGTTTTTTGATATCTCGTGACGGAGGGGCGGTACGACCCCTTCCATTTTTGAACATGCGAAAAAAGAGGTGTTTTTCAATAATTTGCAGCCTGAAACGGTGATGAGATAGAAATTTGGTGTCAAAGGGACTTTTATGTAAAATTAAACGCCCGATTTGATGGTGTACTCAGAATTCCGAAAAAACGTATTTTTCATCGAAAAAAACACTAAAAAAGTTTTAAAAATTCTCCCATTTTCCGTTACTCGACTGTAAAAATTTTTGGAACATGTCATTTTATGGTAAATTTAATGTACTTTTCGAATCTACATTGACCCAGAAGGGTCATTTTTTCATTTAGAACAAAATTTTTCATTTTAAAATTTCGTGTTTTTCTAACTTTGCAGGGTTATTTTTTAGAGTGTAATAATGTTCTACAAAGTTGTAGAACAGACAATTACAAAAAAATTTATATATAGACATAAGGGGTTTGCTAATAAACATCACGAGTTATCGCGATTTTACGAAAAAAAGTTTTGAAAAAGTTGGTCGTCGTCGATCATGGCCGTTCATGGTCACCCGCGACAGACACGGACGACGAAACAAAGAGAAACGCAAAAAGTAACTTTTTCAAAACTTTTTTTCGTAAAATCGCGATAACTCGTGATGTTTACAAGCAAACCCCTTATGTATACATATCAAAATTTTTGTAATTGTCTGCTCTACAACTTTGTAGAACATTGTTACACTCTAAAAAATAACCCTGCAAAGTTAGAAAAAACACGAAATTTTAAAATGAAAAATTTTGTTCTAAATGAAAAAATGACCCTTCTGGGTCAATGTAGATTCGAAAAGTACATTAAATTTCCCATAAAATGACATGTTCCAAAATTTTTTACAGTCGAGTAACGGAAAATGGGAGAATTTTTAAAACTTTTTTAGTGTTTTTTTCGATGAAAAATACGTTTTTTCGGAATTCTGAGTACGCCATCAAATCGGGCGTCTAATTTTACATAAAAGTCCCTTTGACACAAAATTTCTATCTCATCACCGTTTCAGGCTGCAAATTATTGAAAAACACCTCTTTTTTCGCATGTTCAAAAATGGAAGGGGTCGTACCGCCCCTCCGTCACGAGATATCAAAAAACGGACCTCGGATTCGTGATCAGGGACAAAAGTTACCCCTTAGGACAAAGTTTCACGCAAATCGAAGAGGGGTCGGGGCAACTTTTCCCGATTTCGTGTGAGTTGGTAGAGAATTACCCATCACTTAAACAATAACATCAACATTACCCAAGACTTCGAATCAATCAAAAAATAAATTATATACTGAACAATTTTGTACGAAATCTAAAAAAGTTGAAAATTCAAGAAGTGTTGCGATCTCTCGGGTTGTTGAAACTTAAAAAATGCAAATTTGGCATATCAAAAAACGGGTGATCTCTAAGAAACAAAAATAACTTGTTAAAAGTAGTTTAACCATTGTTTACTATTGATGCACACTTAGTCCTACTAAATAGATTTGTATGCAATGAAACATTTTTTTAATCATTTTATGCATTTGAGACGATTTGGTTTCATAATCATCATAGCATTTTAAATTTTTTTTTGTTTGGTTTTCTCGAAATGTTATGATAAAAGAAATCATTTGGTAATGACAACAAATCACAAATAAATCAAAACATGTTCAAACGAAAGAGCAAACAGTTTTGAAAATTGAACTCAGGATTTGATAAACTGCATAGGTATTTGAAAACACCTGACCCAATTATACAGCAATTCCCCACGAAAACAGCATGGAAAAAAACAAAAGTGCTCGAATCGGGCTCAAAATTTTTCTGGGGGTTCCCTGGCCGAAATAATTAGACCCGTATTTTTTTGTTTGGACATTAGGGTGGCCTACGCCGTGTTAGGGTGGTCTGAAAAATGGCCATTTTCGTCGATTTTCGCAAAAACCACATTTTTCGAAAAATCATAACTCCTCGCCATTTCAACCGATTTCAACTGTCTTATACGCAAATGAAAGGTGATAAGTTGGCCTTTCAAAGAAAAATAGTAAAAAGATTGAAAAGTCTAGCCTAACATATGAAAAGGGCGTATGAAACTTTAAAATGCCGTTTTGGCGGTGTCTGGACCAAAGAGCCTATGTCTGAAAATATTTTTATCGGATTCCCCGGACATTTTTACATAACATACTAAAAATGGGAGGAGTTCATTAACAGGATTTCGAGTTATGATTTTTTGAAAATAAAATCCGTGTTTTTTGACGCGCCGCGCGCAAAAACCGGAGAATGACGAAATTGGCAAAAAATCAACTTTTTTCACTAAAACTGCGATAACTTTAAAATTTCAGCGATGATCTATAGATGTTTGCGTACCAAAATTTTTGTAATTAAAAGACGCATGTTTTTTCCATGCTGTTTTCGTGGGGAATTGCTGTATATATAAACTGTTAAGTAGCACAAGATCAGTTTTTAAAAGCAGCATTAGAAGATAAGCCAACACCTCAAATAAACAAATAGATAGAAACGTTTTTCCGTCCATGAACATTATCCAACCACAGTAAAAGTATTTATTCCCAGGAATGCATTAATCCCGAACCTCCACATCATTCCAACTAAGTGATAGATTTCCTGCAAACTAAAGCTTTTCCCGTCCCGCTAAATTGGTGCATCAATCTTGCCACGTGTGGAAAAAGCTCATTTCACTCCGGTGACATCCCAAACGGGGCCTTGCCGTGCCTCACTCGTTACCAGCGCGTGAAATATTCCCACTTCCGCAGCAGGAAACTATTCCTGACGGCGGGTGGAAACGATGATGTAGCAAGAATGCCATCACCACATATTTCTTCCACCGCACAACAATGCATGAAACTTTGTTCTCTCTGTGCTGAGGGTGGCGGGAAAGGGAACGAGAACGGGAGCTTTTCCATCAGCTTTTTCCAATTCTGGGAAAATGTCGTCGTCGTCGTCGGTGGAAAGGCGGAGAGGAAAAATCGTTTTACGCCTGCCCTCCTCGTGTGTTACACAAGTAATAGAGTTCAGGACATTTATTCACAATTTTTGAGGATGTGCACGGCATACATGTTTGCCACCAGTCGGTGGCTGTAGATGTAGTGGAGGGAGGAAAAACGAGCATTCGCACGCATATTTTTCTTTTCCTGTTTTATTTTCTTACTTCCTGACAGATATCTATAGAGAAGGATTCCACCAAAAAAGGCAAAACATTTTGGATACACATTTTAACATTTTTTTTAAATTGAACACATCATTTTTGTCATGATTCTTGTATTTTTTTCATATTTATTATATAATATTAATTCTTTAAAACCTCTTATTAATCTAATTAATCTACAATTCTTATTATCATTACATTTTTATATTATTTTCAACATGATTAAAAATAAAATACAACAATAATTCTGGATTGAACTTGAATTCTGGCAATAATTCTGGATTGAACTTGAATTCTGAATTAAACTTAGACTTTGAAACGTTTTGTTTTTTTTTTTTAGTTTTGAACACTACTTCATTTCCCATGGACTTCCACCACCACCGAAACCCCTCGAACCAGCCGGAAATCCATTGGACAGGAAAAACACGTAAATTTAAGCTTGAACGGCAGAACCGTCTTTACGTGACGGAACGCGAGCGGGCCCAACACACACACACACGCACACGTGGCGTGACGTGGCTTGGCGCGTACATTACTTTGGTGTTCCTCGAAGCAAGTAACTTTTTGTGTTACGGAAGCTGCTTCTGCTTCCTCCGACGATGTCACGGAAGAAATGTCTTCATCATAGCTCATCTTGGAACAAAAAAAAATAACCATGGAAAAGGAAGAAGAAGATGTTCACTTGTCACGGCACAATGGTTTTTGTGGTGGCACACACACACGCGCACAACTTATGCGAAGGAAAACGGGAGGAAAATTCAAAGTCACTTTGGAAGAGACACGTGCGCGACATCTGCAAGTGAAACTGCTAGAAGTCAGCAAAAAAGGAAGGTGAAACAACCGCACGCTTTGTCAGTCATTTTGGATGTGATCGCATTATTTCGTGAACAGATTTGTTTTAATGGAAGGTGTGACTTATTTATGACAACTGATGTTGTAGGGCAAAAATGTAAGAAAATATTTGAAGATGATGATGTTGATGATCAAAACCAAGATAGAAATTGTAGTTTATGTAACAAGTTGCAAAAGGATGATTTTTTCAGCTCAAGTCGTACATTTATCTAACGAGGTTTACTGCCGCTCCAATCTAGTCCGTCTCATATGTATTTTTGTCGATTTAGAGATAAACCCGATCTTGTTGTAACATCTTCTTCAAGCCTATTTAATAAAAAAGTTATGTTTGTTCTAAAAATTCCAAAATAAAAATGACTATTATGCTGTCCCATATGCAAAATAAAAGCAAGTCAGTTCTTGTAAAGAAATGTCAAACAAATCGATAAAATAAATGTATAATTGTTTGAATATTATACAGTCTAAGTCTCTAAGAGCCTGTTGAACTTAAAAAACTTAAATTGTTGATATTTAATCTATATATATAAAAAAAAATCGACGGTTTTTTTCGAACGCGAATCAGTTCAATACGGTACGTCGGATCGAGGTGCTTTTTGTTGCGTTGGGTTCGTATAAGCCCAAGGAAGGTTCTTACGCTAACTAAATGATACTTTGGCCACTCTGGAACCGATTCCGGAGCATCGGCAAATTGTATGGAGAAAGTTACGTAAAATCATATTTTGATAACAGGAGGCTAAATAAGCAAAAAATCAACAAACGAAAAAAAGGCAGAACAAAGTTCGCCAGAATTCCGAAAAAACGTATTTTTCATCGGAAAAAAAAAACACCAAAAAAGTTTTGAAAACTTTCCCATTTTCCGTTACTCAACTGTAAACAAAAATTGGAACATGCCATTTTAAGGGAAATTTAATGATACTTTTTTTTTATTATTGACCCTGAGATAGGCCATGATTCAATTTAATGTACATTTCGAATATCGGAGGATCGAAGTAAACTGTGCGTACGACCGGACGCGTTATTTTTTCTCTGTCATTTTTTTGGTCTCTAGATTTCGTTTAAAAAGACTAAAATTTGTAACATTTTGGAGACTTTGCTGTCCTTTTCGGCGATATGATAACTGTGGAAGCAGTGGGAATTCCGAAGTGACCATCGATGAAACGTTCCTGTTGTTCCAGCCCCGTGTGCCAAAAGTTTACCTACTGAACCAACGTCATTCAAGTACTGCTGGATGTGTACGAGAATTTCCTTCAACATTTCCAACCGGTTCAAACAATTGCTCTCGATTGATTGTGCTGAGTGATGGCCATCGTCCGGATACTTCTAAAGTCATGCTGATGGATGTGGTTCGTGAAGTGCAAGAATTCGGCTACCTGAACGCAGGTTCCACCAAGTTTGAGTCGTGCGCAAAATGTCCTAAACCATGGATTACTAATTTGGTGAGACCTTTCCTACTTCAATAACAACTTATTCTTTCATCTACTCTAACATTCAGACTTTTCATTAAAGTCAACCTACGCCAACCTTATTATATACGTGGTAGGGTGCTCCCTTGGTCGTTCGCTGTGAGTTGTGGATTGCCTGCTTCTCTAATGAAGGTTCGACTAAGGGGGCATGCTTATTAATTTCTCGTCGCTCCATACCCTCAGTGACGTGATGGGGACAAGGGCGTCTATGCAAAGTGTCCCTACACCCGCTGCAAATTTCCGGCGCTTGGGGAGGGAAGCGGGAAACCATTTTGATTTATGCGCCGGTATTTGTAGCATTAAAATTCGTGCAAAAAACATATGCACGTGGTTGTACAGATTACGGAGTAAAAGATTATCGAATTGTTCACCTAGCGCTCACATGTGTGTCGGGACCAAGTTGCCTGCGGGTATGGGGATCATACATACATACAGCAATTCCCCACGAAAACAGCATGATTCGAAAAAAAAGTTCTCCGATCAGGCTCAAAATTTTTCTGGGGGATCCTTGGCCGAAATAATTAGACCCGTATTTTTTTGTTTGGCCATTAGGGTGACCTACGCCGTGTTAGGGTGGTCCGAAAAATGGCTATTTTCGTCGATTTTCGCAAAAACCACTTTTTTCAAAAAATCATATCTCCGCGCCATTTCATCCGATTTTAGCTGTCCTAGACGCAAAAGAAAGGTGATAAGTTTGGCTATTTGGGAAAAATAGCAAGAAGTTTCAAAAATCTAACTTAACATTTGAAAAGGTCGTATGAAAACTTAAAATGCTGTTTTGATGGTCTCGGGACCAAAGAGCCTATATCTGAAAATATTTTTATCGGATTCCTCGGAAAATTTCACATAACATATCAAAAAATGGTGAAGTTATGTTGTCGATACTCTGAGATACGATTTTTTGAAAATAAAAACTGGATTTTTCGACGCGCCACGCGCAAAAATAGGAAAATGACGAAAAAGGGGAAAAATTTACTTTTTTCACTAAAACTGCGATAACTTTAAAATTTCAGCAATAACCTATACATGTTAGGGTACCAAAAGTTGCGTCTTTCAAAAATTTTGGTACCATAACATTAATAGGTCATTGCTGAAATTTTAAAGTTATCGCAGTTTTAGTGAAAAAGTCGATTTTTCCTTGTTTTCGTCATTTTCCCATTTTTGCGCGTGGCACGTCGAAAAATCCAGCTTTTATTTTCAAAAAATCGTATCTTAGAGTATCAAAAACATAACTTCACCATTTTTTGATATGTTATGTGAAATTTTCCGAGAAATCCGATAAAAATATTTTCAGACATAGGCTCTTTGGTCCCGAGACCTTGAAAACAGCATTTTAAGTTTTCATACGACCTTTTCAAATGTTAAGCTAGATTTTTAAAACTTCTTACTATTTTTCCCAAATAGCCAAACTTATCACCTTTCTTTTGCGTCTAGGACAGCTAAAATCGGATGAAATGGCGCGGAGATATGATTTTTTGATAAAAGTGGTTTTTGCGAAAATCGACGAAAATAGTAATTTTTCGGACCACCCTAACACGGCGTAGGTCACCTAATGGCCAAACAAAAAAATACGGGTCTAATTTTTTCGGCCAAGGATCCCCCAGAAAAATGTTGAGCCCGATCGGAGAATTTTTTTTTCCGATCATGCTGTTTTCGTGAATTGCTGCATACATACATTTCGAATATACATTGACCTAGAAAGGTCTTTTTTTTCATTTAGAATCAATTTTTTCATTTTAATGTTTCGTGTTTTTTGTAACTTTTCAGGGTTATTTTATAGAGTATAACAATGTTCTACAAAGTTGTAGAGCAGACAATAACAAAAAAATTGATATATAAACATAAGGGGTTCGCTTATAAACATCACGAGTTATCGCGATTTTACGAAAAAAAAGTTTTGAAAAAGTCACTTTTTGCGTTTCTCTTTGTTTTGTCATTCGTGTCTGTCACGGGTGACCATGAACGGCCATGATCGACGAAGATCAACTTTTTCAAAACTTTTTTTGGTAAAATCGCGATAACTCGTGATGTTTATAAGCGAACCCCTTATGTTTACATATCAAATTTTGTCTAATTGTCTGCACTACAACTTTGTAGAACATTGTTACACTCTAAAAAATAACCCTGCAAAGTTAGAAAAAACACGAAACTTTAAAATGAAAAATTTGGTTCTAAATGAAAAAAGACCCTTCAAGGTCAATGTAGATTCGAAAAGTACATTAAATATCCCTTAAAATGACATGTTCCAAAAAAATTTACAGTCGAGTAACGGAAAATGGGAGGATTTTTAAAACTTTTTTAGTGTTTTTTTTCGATGAAAAATACGTTTTTTTCGGAATTCTGAGTACGCCATCAAATCGGGCGTCTAATTTTACATAAAAGTCCCTTTGACACCAAATTTCTATCTCATCACCGTTTCAGGCAGCAAATTATTGAAAAACACAATTTTTTCGCATGTTCAAAAATTAAAGGGGTCGTACCGCCCCTCCGTCACGAGATATCAAAAAACGGACCTCGGATTCGTGATTAGGGACAAAAGTTACTCCTTAAAATAAAGTTTCACGCAAACCGAAGAGGGGTCGGGGCAACTTTTCGCGATTTCGTGTGAGTTGGTAGAGAATTACCCAATATGATAATCGACAGTTAATCGATCACACACAATTTTCAACGTTTGCACTTTTTGAATACTGACATCGACATCCTCCACACGTGCATGAAACTCGCCTACGCATCGAACCGGAGCTCAACACCACCCATCCGGGACTTCACACGTGTGTTCCTGGAGAGAAATTGGTTTGCTGTGCTTTCCTTTGATTTAGTTTCGGCTTCCAAAACTCTCTGGTAAAAAAAAGATTTTAATAATTTAAAATTCGAAATTATATTTTCTCGATTATAAAACATTTTAAAAGGAACAATTCTATTTACTTTTAAAGGAATAATAAATCGATATGAGCAGTCACTCTGTGCACAGTGCATGCTGCCATCACTTCCATAGAAGTGCTGCCACTTCACCGATGTTGAAACTTGCTCTGCTAAAGTGCATCGCCTGTGCACGTCAAGGGGGAAGAACCTTTTGGTTATAGCAGATCACCGATCCTGGCGCAGGCACGTCATGACACGTTGACTAGCGGGCGAACACTTCAAAGTGATTGGATTGGAGCGCTCAATGAAAATGTTATTGGACGTAAAGTGTTGAGCTGATGGAAACGCTTCCTTCTTGAATGCTGTTTTGATTAGTTGCGATATATTAAAGGTTTTCAAAGCAAACAACGAAATCTTCCAACCATGTTTTTCTGCCACATCCAGTTTCAACCAATTTTTGCTTTATGAGCTGTGAACTTCCTCTTTGTTTGCCAATTCCTCCCAAAACCCTCACCAAACCCGAGATGACAGAAACAGAATGGGCAAGTTTCTAATTTATGTCCACCAAAGAGCAAAATTTTACCGATTTTCCAGTAAATTGGAATTAAAGTTTGTTTTCGGGATGGATTCACTGCCCGCTGGCTGCCACCACCGTGTTGGCATTCTGCCATGAACTTTTTTTTCACTCTGTGAATGTGTGTTTCGAGTGTCAGCCCAATAGATGTTCTATTTTTTCCCCTCTCAAAAGGTTTGTTGAAATGTGGTCAGGAAAATGGTTGGCAGTTTTTTCTCTCTCTCCTCTCTGTTTGTTGTTGGTGGAAAGCTTCCCTCAGTTCGCTTTCGTTCCGGGGTCATAAATTATGCCACTTCTGGTGGGGATAAGTTCAAAATTCGAACAAGCGGAAAACGAGCAGTTAATCATGGATGGAATCTGCCCTGCGCTAATGTCGATGGCGTTGTAACGGAAACCATGCTAAACAGGTTTGGGTTTAGTTTTGAATTGGCCTATTTTTTTTTGCTTGGAAATTTTGATTTTTTTTTATCGAGTGAAACTGGCTCCTTATACACAAAAAAGGCTTATATAAGCGTAGGATAACATATCTACAAAGTTTCATTGAAATCGGAGAGTTTTGAGAAAAAAGCGTCAAAAAATTCCTGTTTTGGGCTGTAATTGCTCCATAGTTAACTCAATCTTTTTCAAATATTGTTCTCGCTTTTAATGATCCTTTAAACAAAACGCTTATCCAAGAGTGCCAAGTTCACCTTCCACGATCCTCGAAACACTTCATGGAATACCAATCACCATTAGCTTACCCAGTTAAGTCTTAACTTTTATGTTCTCCAGTGTAGCACTTTTAAACAGGTGAACTTCTACTGCTGCTTATCCCATTATGACGACCTAACGTGTGTAAACTTTCCTAACTGCATGACACTTTTCCCGCGGGAAGCACGTTTTGGCTGTTCGTACAGTTTTCACGCAGTTTTTTGTTTGTTTTGTTTTAATGGAGGAAAAAATTGCACGTTTAAGGTGAAACAGCTTTTTCCAACCTGTTAAAACCTGTTTGAAAGGTTTTAGGGTTGGACAAATTTAAGCAAACGATTTTTTTTTTATTTGTAATGATTTTTTGAGCAAAGTCAAAAAAAAATTAAATCTTCTAATTAAAAGTAATTTTAATCAAATTAAAAACATTAGACAATCGACTAGAATAAAAGAAAATTCAATGGTTTTCAATTTTACTACCAATCACATCGTCACTTTTGCGCGCAAGTTTTATGATTGAACAATATTTTCTACTTTGTCATGGCCATCAGAAAATTGCTGCACCAGACGCGGTCCTCCCATCTCTGCTCTCTGTCTCCGCTAGGAAAAGTTAGCCAGGGGTAGTGGTGCCGGGAACCAGGAAAAGTTGTTGCTTTCACGACGAACCGTCAACGCCGTTTCACTGTTTTTGCTGCAAATCAGTCTTTAGAAAATCATTGATTGAATCAGCCAAAAGTGACGGGAGATTGTCATTTTCAAAAAAGTTGACTACACTTGCACAAAATACATACAAAATAATAAAGGATTTGTAATTGCTAATAAATTCGTAGAAAAGTACATTTTTTTAAGTTAAGGCAAATGCAAGACATTTCTAACAGATTTAAAAGTAGTTCGAAACCAAATGCCAAGTCAAGCGCTGAAGTGCCCTCGGTCCATCCGTTGAATGAACCCCCGAGGAAGAAAATAAGCACCAGCAGCAACCTTTAGAGCGAGTTTTCTCTCTCGAGGGTTGCTCCCTCCGGAGGGGTTATTCGGTGGAAAAAAAACTTAATTAGGATGGTTTTCTATGAAAAGGGTGTATTAATGAAAGGAAAACAAGGCTGCAGACTTTGAAAACAATATTTTGCCAGAAAGCAAGCCGGGCAACCATTTTACTTTTTTAGTCGAATAATGTGTAGTTTATCCAATTTATAAGCATTTAGCTCTAATTTTATTTGCTATTTTATTTGAGTTGGACTTTGTACGTGATGCTGAAGTTAAGCCGTGTTTTCTTTATCTCAACCTTTAGCAAAAAATAAAACTCAATTGAAGAGGGAAATAAATTTAACCCGCTTCCAGCATGACAATAAAAAGAAAAGCCAAACAGCACACACACACACATAATCTCAGGGAAAATCCTTATCATTTCCCGGCAATCAATTACCTCCGACGCTTCGTTTTCCTCGGCGCCAAAATGCATGCCAAAATAAATCTCGATTTATGTGAGAAGAAAAAGTTAGAAAAAAAGGCGGAAAACACTTGACGACGAGCAGCAAAAATGAAATTTCCTCCCCATCACTTAAACTTTACAGCTTTCGCGTGTGCAAAGAGCTTTTCCCCGCCCGACACACATACACACAAAAGAAACACCTTTCCCACTCTGGAAACGAAATCAACCGCGATGGTGGGGATGAGTGGGAAAATCTGAGGAAAAAAATGTGTCACATAATGCGTGTGCACCTCTTTTCATTGGCAATTTTGTTACGCACTTAGACACTCTTTCTGGGAGGCAGATTTTTATCCTTGAAGCTCATGGGCGTTCTTGTTGTCTTGTTGTCTTGTTGTATTGTTGTCTTGTTGTCTTGTTGTCTTGTTGTCTTGTTGTCTTGTTGTCTTGTTGTCTTGTTGTCTTGTTGTCTTGTTGTCTTGTTGTCTTGTTGTCTTGTTGTCTTGTTGTCTTGTTGTCTTGTTGTCTTGTTGTCTTGTTGTCTTGTTGTCTTGTTGTCTTGTTGTCTTGTTGTCTTGTTGTCTTGTTGTCTTGTTGTCTTGTTGTCTTGTTGTCTTGTTGTCTTGTTGTCTTGTTGTCTTGTTGTCTTGTTGTCTTGTTGTCTTGTTGTCTTGTTGTCTTGTTGTCTTGTTGTCTTGTTGTCTTGTTGTCTTGTTGTCTTGTTGTCTTGTTGTCTTGTTGTCTTGTTGTCTTGTTGTCTTGTTGTCTTGTTGTCTTGTTGTCTTGTTGTCTTGTTGTCTTGTTGTCTTGTTGTCTTGTTGTCTTGTTTTCTTGTTGTCTTGTTGTCTTGTTGTCTTGTTGTCTTGTTGTCTTGTTGTCTTGTTGTCTTGTTGTCTTGTTGTCTTGTTGTCTTGTTGTCTTGTTGTCTTGTTGTCTTGTTGTCTTGTTGTCTTGTTGTCTTGTTGTCTTGTTGTCTTGTTGTCTTGTTGTCTTGTTGTCTTGTTGTCTTGTTGTCTTGTTGTCTTGTTGTCTTGTTGTCTTGTTGTCTTGTTGTCTTGTTGTCTTGTTGTCTTGTTGTCTTGTTGTCTTGTTGTCTTGTTGTCTTGTTGTCTTGTTGTCTTGTTGTCTTGTTGTCTTGTTGTCTTGTTGTCTTGTTGTCTTGTTGTCTTGTTGTCTTGTTGTCTTGTTGTCTTGTTGTCTTGTTGTCTTGTTGTCTTGTTGTCTTGTTGTCTTGTTGTCTTGTTGTCTTGTTGTCTTGTTGTCTTGTTGTCTTGTTGTCTTGTTGTCTTGTTGTCTTGTTGTCTTGTTGTCTTGTTGTCTTGTTGTCTTGTTGTCTTGTTGTCTTGTTGTCTTGTTGTCTTGTTTTCTTGTTGTCTTGTTGTCTTGTTGTCTTGTTGTCTTGTTGTCTTGTTGTCTTGTTGTCTTGTTGTCTTGTTGTCTTGTTGTCTTGTTGTCTTTTTGTCTTGTACTCTTGTTCACTTGTTTATTCTGAACTGTTATTTGAGATTTTTTCATGTTTTTTTTTTAAACAAATCCCATTTCTATACGACGCTTATGAACCTTGCCCTGACAACGTAAAATCCTCCCGAAAAAGAAAGCACTTTGAGTCCTACAATCTGGCAATTCTGGGGAAAATCTTGGCGGCTGGAAATGCCATTTGCGACAGAATTGCTTACGCGTCGAGTCAGAAATGGGAACGTTAACTCAAATTAGCGCCGGCAAGAGGGGATGGAAATATTTTTCATTTTGCCAGCCTGATGTGGCAAAGCTGTGCCATTTTTTCAGCTAGGATTTTTTCTTTACAGTGAAACACATGTGGTGTTGGGTGAGAAGGGAAAAATCACCATCGAAAAAAAAAAATAAACCGAGGTCTAATGGTAACGTGAAGTCTAGCTAGGTTAAATTAAATCTTAAAAAAAAGATTGAAGATTTAATTTACAAAAGCCAGCAGAATATTTTAGTGTCAAATAAATTCATAAGTTAAAATGTTCAGAATCAACAAAATGGAATAAAAAGAAAATAAAACAATTTGAAAATTGTTAAGCCAAAACAAGATTTTTTCACAACTGATAACTTGTCTACAAAGTCTTTGCCCTGATTACAATCAAATTACCAGTGGTCTCTTTTATGCACTTCGAAAAACAAATCCTCACTCCAATTAGACTTGCAAAGCTATCAAAAAATCATTGCAATTAACTCCAATTAAAAGGCCCCCAACTCTCAAACTATTCAGGATGGTCATTTCAAAGATTCTTTCGATACATTGAAGGTAGTCTGCTTGTTTTTCATTAGTGTTTGCTCAAAGACAGCTACTAATTAGTGCAAGCTGCTTTGGAACGTTGTGAATGCCGACAAACAATTGTAAAAGCTGTAAAAGCCGAAGATTTTTCACAAACCACTTCAATGGGGAACCGCAAACCTGAAGGATACCTCTAATTGGTGATTTTAGTTTATAATTATAATTAAGAGGTGGCGCTCGAATTGTAAAGCTGAAAATGGTGCTACAACCAAGATGAAATTTCAATTGTGAATTCCAATTAGTGGGCTGAAAAATATTTGGAATTGTGTAAGGTGTGAACAAGAAGTAACTAAGAAATTGAATTCGTTTAAAATTGTCGTTAAAAAGTTTCAGTTGGCTTCGATTATTTAAAATGGCTCAGAGAAAAAAAAACAAAAAACAAAAAACAAAAAAAAAACAAAAAACAAAAAGGTTAATTCTCCGCCAACTCACACAGCAGTTGCCCCGACCCCTCTTCGATTTGCGTGAAACTTTGTCCTTAGGGGTAACTTTTGTCCCTGATCACGAATCCGAGGTCCGTTTTTTGATATCTCGTGACGGAGAGGCGGTACGACCCCTTCCATATTTGAACATGCGAAAAAAGAGGTGTTTTTCAATAATTTGCAGCCTGAAACGGTGATGAGATAAAAATTTGGTGTCAAAGGGACTTTTATGTAAAATTAGACGCCCGATTTGATGGCGTACTCAGAATTCCGAAAAAAACGTATTTTTCATCGAAAAAAACACTAAAAAAGTTTTAAAAATTCTCCCATTTTCCGTTACTCGACTGTAAAAAATTTTGGAACATGTCATTTTATGGGAAATTTAATGTACTTTTCGAATCTACATTGACCCAGAAGGGTCATTTTTTCATTTAGAACAAAATTTTTCATTTTAAAATTTCGTGTTTTTTTTAACTCTGCAGGGTTATTTTTTAGAGTGTAACAATGTTCTACAAAGTTGTAGAGCAGACAATTACAAAAAATTTGATATATAGACATAAGGGGTTTGCTTGTAAACATCACGAGTTATCGCGATTTTACGAAAAAAAACTTTTGAAAAAGTTGGTCGTCGTCGATCATGGCCGTTCATGGTCACCCGCGACAGACACGGACGACGAAACAAAGAGAAACGCAAAAAGTAACTTTTTCAAAACTTTTTTATTAAATCGCGATAACTCGTGAAGTTTATAATCAAACCCCTTGTGTTTACATCATTTTTTTTATAATTTTCTGCTCTACAACTTTGTAGAACATTGTTACACTCTAAAAAATGACACTGTTAAGTTAGAAAAAACACAAAAATTTAAAATGAAAAATTTTGTTCTTAATGAAAAAATGACCCTTCTGGGTCAATGTAGATTCGAAAAGAACATTAAATTTCCCATAAAATGACATGTTCCAAAATTTTTTACAGCCGAGTAACGGAAAATGGGAGAATTTTTAAAACTTTTTTAGTGTTTTTTTCGATGAAAAATACGTTTTTTCGGAATTCTGAGTACGCCATCAAATCGGGCGTCTAATTTTACATAAAAGTCCCTTTGACACCAAATTTCTATCTCATCACCGTTTCAGGCTGCAGATTATTGAAAAACACCTTCTTTTTTCGCATGTTCAAAAATGGAAGGGGTCGTACCGCCCCTCCGTCACGAGATATCAAAAAACGGACCTCGGATTCGTGATCAGGGACAAAAGTTACCCCTTAGGACAAAGTTTCACGCAAATCGAAGAGGGGTCGGGGCAACTTATCCCGATTTCGTGTGAGTTGGTAGAGAATTACCCAAAAACAAAAAACAAAAAACAAAAAACAAAAAACAAAAAACAAAAAACAAAAAACAAAAAACAAAAAACAAAAAACAAAAAACAAAAAACAAAAAACAAAAAACAAAAAACAAAAAACAAAAAACAAAAAACAAAAAACAAAAAACAAAAAACAAAAAACAAAAATCAAAAAACAAAAAACAATGATGAAACTCTGAAAAAAGTAGTTTATGCAAAAAGTTGCAAAAAGAGGATTTTTTCAGCACGAGTCGTACATTTATCCAATGACGAATACGAACGAGTGCTGAAAATATCAAGTTTTGCAACGAGTTCCATACAACATTTTTTGAGTGAAATTTTAAGTCAAATTTTCATGTATTTGTCAATACATCGCTTAAATCAAAACAATGTTGAAAAGTGTTACTTTTTGAAACAAGTGCTGAAAAGTTCAACTTTTCAGCACCCATTCCAGTGCTGAAATGTAGAACTTTTCAGCATTTATTTTGAAAAGTGTTGCTATTGGGTTCTGTTATTTTTGGTACAGAATAGTAGGCTATTTCGTCGTTCAAGAATGACAGGAAAAGTAAGTAGTTCCACGACGGAATTGCAAAAATATATTGGTGCAATTAATTTTTCAGAAACATAATGATAACACACAGTGAGAATCTGACCTAAAGCTTCGAATCTTTTTAGACTTAACCTCGAATACCATTTTTTTTTTATTTCAGAGCTTCATTATGGGTCGCAAGATAATTATATATAATTAAGAAAACCTTAGTGGATTGACATTATTAGAAAAAAATAAAGGGTACTCAGTCTTTAATGTAAGTCTTATGATCAACTTTAAAAATATGTATCGATATTGCACTTCGACGATCTATGAAAATAAGCCAGAGAGAACACGAATGGTTTTATGTTTGAAACTGAATTCTATTATTTTAATAGTGTTATCTGTTAAAACAATCCAAAAAATACCTTTAAAAATGTCTTTGACTCTCTTACTGGTCGAAAATTTTGAATCGAAAAATAAAATTTTCGTCTCCGACCCCACGGCTACAAATCTGAAACATAAAAATTGTGGGTTTTACAAGTGGTTTTCCAATGATGGAAGACACCAATTTTTAAGAGCAGATACAGACATCGCACAAGTATTTCAGAAAAAGAACTCTCAATAATTAGGCTTTGAGTTCCGGAATTCGGGTTAAAATTCAATCGAAAGAGCGCATCAAAACCTTCAAATTAGGATTTATTTCTGGGTCGATTCCCCGCCGTGCACGATTTTTAAAGATTTCTGAGAAAACAAAAAACTAAAAAGTCATGGGAAAAATTACTTTTCTACTTAGTATCAAAACATCGCTCCACAAACTGAGAACTTCTTCCATTGCTATTCGAAGATGATGTTCATAAAAGATTTTTTGCAAAAAAAAAACCGACGCAAACCTGCTTAATCCCCATGTGATTCAGAATTACGGTAAGCTAAGCTTGAAGTAAACTAAAACTGGCATTAATCCACAACTTCATATTATTATATGGCTCGACAAGGTGGTAACCAAAGGTGTTGCTCTACAATGCATATATCTAATCCCTCTGTGAATCGTGATCCCCTCAAACAAGCCAGCATTGAAGCTTTTGTTCAAAAGAAGCTCATCCGGACCCTGGACTCGGTCAGTAACAACAATAACAACCCATGCTCTGCGGTTCAAAAGTGTAATTCCCGGATGAATGTGGGGCTCACACATCAACAACAAGCCAACATCCCGTTTTTCGCACGTGTGGGTGGATGAGGTTCGGTTGGTGGTGTGTGGCGAGTCGGAACGACGACAAGATTGTTTTGATGACCCAGTTGCAAGCCGGAGTAAGGCTCCTGCACACGTTTTGAAGGGGGGGTTTCGTACTGACTTTCGGAGCGGAGGAAAAAGCTAATAAATCATGTTTACGTTGAACTTGTTTGCATCTCGTATTGTTGCACAATCACACCCGTAGCAAGAGCAAGGAGTAACATACAAACACTTACACACATGAACGTATGCAGAGCTGCATAATCCAAGCGAAGAGCTTTGTGCAACAACAACTGAAACTATACAATGACGATGCCAAGCAAGACAAAAAAGCAAACCAAAACAACAACACCAACTAAGGAAAGGACGAAACTTAAACGAACGATGGTTGGTGAAGTTTTCTGCCAACTGGGCAGCGAGAAAGCAGGAAGAGTGTGTGTGAAATGATCCTGTTGATGCATTTGCCAGGACCGAAAACAACCCGACGATTCGACTCTTTTTTTTTTTTGTTGTGGGCTGACTGAAACAATTCCAGCAGCAAGTGCTGGATAAAGAAGGATGAATTGCAAGGAGGAAAGGCACACACAATCCTTCCTGTTTTTCATTGCTCTGAGGTGATTTGCAAAAGAGGATATTTTTGTTTTGGTTTTGGAGCGACTTGGAGATAATGCAGGATGCATAAAATAATGCTAGAATCTTTCTTAAAAAATCATTTCAAATTTCTGGAATTTACACTTTTTTATGGGAATTTGGAATACTACTTTAGTATACATGCTTGGTGTTAATGCTACTACCTTGGTCTAACATAAATTAATCAAAAATCTCATGATTCAACTTTTAATTGGATTCATTAGAGCAATTCTCTACGAAATCGGTCTTTTTTCTTCAATTTTAATTTTTGTATTTTAAATCCGACTGAAACTTTTTTGGTGCCTTTGGTATGCCCAAAGAAGCCATTTTGCATCATTAGTTTGTCCATATAATTTTCCATACAAATTTGGCAGCTGTCCATACAAAAATGATGTATGAAAATTCAAAAATCTGTATCTTTTGAAGGAATTTTTTGATCGATTTGGTGTCTTCGGCAAAGTTGTAGGTATGGATATGGACTACACTGAAAAAAATGATACACGGTAAAAAAAAATTTGGTGATTTTTTTATTTAACTTTTTGTTACTAAAACTTGATTTGCAAAAAAACACTATTTTTTTTATATGTTTTAGAGAACATCAAATGCCAACTTTTCAGAAATTTTCAGGTTGTGCAAAAAATCTTTGAGCGAGTTATGAATTTTTGAATCAATACTGATTTTTTAATAAAATCGAAATATCGGTCGCAAACATTTTTAATTTTATTTTTTCGTTGCAAATCAAATTTACAATCAAAAAGTACTTTAGTGAAATTTTGATAAACTGCACCGTTTTCAAGTTAAATCCATATTTAGGTGACTTTTTTGAGAATAGTTGCAGTTATTCATTTTTTAAAATAAGTGCACATGTTTGCCCACATTTGGAAAAAATATTTATGAAAGGCTGAGAAAATTCTCTATATTTTGCTTTCTTGAACTTTGTTGATACGACCCTTAGTTGCTGAGATATTGCCATGTAAAGGGTAAAATTAGTTGCTGAGATATCAACATTAGAAAATGGTGGGTTGTTTGGGTGAGACTTAGAAAACATCAATTTTCCTGTTTTTAAACCGTTGCATTGCAATATGTCAGCAACTAAGGGTCGTATCAACAAGGTTCAGAAATGCAAAATATAGAGAATTTTCTCAGCTTTTCAAAAATATTTTTTTTCAAAAGCGTGCAAACATGTTCATTAATTTAAAAAAAAAACAAAAAAAAATCAAATGACCGAAATCTGAGAGAACTGCTCATTACTGAACAGCTAATACACTTTTCAGCTTAAAATATCTTTAAAGTTTGTGGACCCAGAAAAAGCTCACTTATAGTGAAAATCATGTAAATTTTAAGAAATTTTAGTTTAACTAATTTTAGAACTTTAGTAAACTTTTGATTTTAAGTTTCCAATATGTTTAAATCATAAATAAGTTGATATTAGTTTAATTATTGTGTTTTAAACATATGGTCTGAAGCGCCTATTTGCACCGCCCTCAAGCCAATTTGGAACCAGTTTTGATTTTCTTGAAATCAAAGCATAAAAGTAATTCTTGGTTCAATGTTATTCAATGATTACCTGAAATTGATAAAAATATGTTTTTAAAGAAAAATTTCATTGATAGTTATAAAATATTGTTATGTAAAAACAACAAAAACTTTCAATTTCATGAAGTTTGATGCGTCGGATGATAGGGTTCATTGCATATTCCGATAGTGTCCCTCAGTGGCCACCGGTAGCCGGTTCCGGAGTGACCAGGTCGGGTCAGGGGACATCGGCATGACATCAGATGGTCATAACTTTCAATTTCATGAAGTTTGATACGTCGGATGATAGGGTTCATTGCATATTCCGATAGTGTCCCTCAGTGGCCACCGGTAACCGGTTCCGGAGTAACCAGGATGGGTCAGAGGATATCGGGATGATCTCAGATGGTCATAACATGCAATTTCATGAAGTTTAATATGCACCATGACGGGTTTCTAGCGTGACAATTATTGGAACCGTTTTAGTGGTACCCTGGAACCGGTTCCGGATTGGCCACAGTTGGCCAGAACCGTTACCAAACAGTCAGGGGTAGTATTTAGTATCCTTCTGCAATGATTTGCAAAATAATCCGTTTCAAAAGACTGGTCCGTGTGACGGTTTTATGTCAAAAACTGCGAGAATCTAGTTTTCCGGAAGTTCCGGGTTACTGGAACCGGTGGCCACTATAGAACAATTATTTTTTTCTGGGGCTTTAAATTCAGGTTATTATCTGTCGAATGCAACCGGAAGCAACCTGCTATGTGCAATTGTTTCGGAGATACAGATCCTCAAAGTAGTGGCCTCAAAAAGGACTTTTTTCGGTTATAGCAGGTTCCCGGTGGCCACGGTGTCCAAAACCGGTTCTGCCAGTCGGATTCAGAAAGTAGACATCCTAGCCTTTCATTTGCGGCCAAGACATCCAAAATCGGTTAAAATCTCGAATTTTGGCAGCCGAAAACATTTCTGGGTCCTATAGACCTGGAAGACCGAGCCACGTAGCCCAGTGGTAACGCTTCCGCCTCGTAATCGGTAGATCGGGGTTCAAATCCCGGCTCGGACCAACACAAACTGGTGATCTTTTCCCATCTGGATTCGATTGCTTAGTAATGGGAAGGTAGTGTATCGTCACAAACTGGACCTAATCATGACACCTTAGGAAGACAACCTATGGAATGTTAACATTAACCTTAACATGTTAACATTAAGTTGATTAATAACTGTCACTGAATCCGCTTTGTAAATGCCGGCCCCGATACTCTTAACGGGTTTTCCCCTCAGGAACAGGGAAAGATTTACTTTTACTTATAGACCTGGAATACCATTCGTGTATGTAGAAAACAAAGACCATTAGCCCTCATTTTTCAACTGGTGATATCTTGGAAAATATTGGTGATTTTCAAATTAAAATTTTTGAATTTTTTTTTCTATGAAGAGGATTTTGAATTTAAAAAATTTAGTATAACATTTATTAATATTTAAAAAAACTAACTTAATCCACCTATGTGGTTGGAGCCTTCCTCACTTATTACCAACAATGGCTGATATGATGGAATTGTACAAAAATTTCATCTATTTTTTAGATCCGGAATAAAAAAGTACATTAATATCACTTAAGTGGCCATTGCTCGAGACAGGGATACCAGATCATCAATGTTTTGGACTCGTTGGAAAGGTCTTTTGATAACCTAACCATCGATGGGTTGGATGATGGACCCGGACATAGTTTACATACATTTAAGTGAGATCTGGATATATGTGAAAAAACATTTTTATATATAACTTTTGAACTACTTATCGAAACTTCAATCTGTATAAAACTCGATCTATGGGACCCTAAACCAAGTCGAATACAACAGGTTCGGGTCAAATCGGTTCAGCCAGTGCCGAGAAACATGAGCTAGTTTGTTGGTCACATACATACATACACACACATACACACAGACATTTGTTCAGTTTTCGATTCTGAGTCGATATGTATACATGAAGGTGGGTCTTTGACGTTTTTATACAAAGTTCATTTTTAGAGCAGGATTATAGCCTTACCTCAGTGAGGAAGGCAAAAACAGAAATTATTACAAAAGGTTCAATTTCTGAACAGAATTTTTTTCCAAGATAATGCTTGTTGAAAAATGAGGGCAGCCCTCAGCCCTACAACTTTACCGAAGACACCAAATCTATTAGAGGACAGCGATCAACGTTTTCAAAACCTTTTTTTTTCGTGATAACTCGTAATGGTTACAAGCATACCCCCCTATTCATACTTTTTTTTCGTCCAATTTCACATAAAATTCTCTAAAAAAAACAAAATTTCTAAATCTTTACCATTTAAGGCTGCAAATGATTCAAACACAAAAATGAAAGGGGTCGTACCGCCCCTCCGTCACAAGATATCGAAAATGGTCCTTGTACCAATTTTCTACAAAATTGTAGGGCAAACAAAAACATTTCCAATACAATAGCAGTAGAGTGACAAAATGAGAGAAAAGGTAAAAACAAATCGTTGTGTTTGTGTTTCTTGAGCTTTTATTTGCCGAATTTCAAAGGTTTCACACAAAAAAGTTTCAACGGTTTTACACCATGATTCCTCAAATAAGAATAAAATTGGTTTATGCGTAATGCTCATTTTTTATTTAATTTCAAAAGATTTTAAATTCCTCAATGAAAAAAAATGGTCGTTTATAAGAAAAAGTCGTCACTAACACAATAGTTAATAAGCAAAGAATCAGTTGCTTTATTTCATCATCCATATAATATCCTTCCTTCCAAGAATGCCAGACAAGCCAACTAAATGACATTTCAAATTCGCAATTTTCCACCCAACTACCCACGACCGTCAGTCTGCTCTGCTACCTCGAAACTATCATCTCACATTCCCTTACCATTCTGCAGTAAAATATGGATGCAACTGGTAGTGGGTACACGAAATGTAAATATTATCTCTGCCGCTCAGGGCAATCAATTCGTTGACTTGACTTTCTCAGAGTCGTTTTGCCATTTTTTTTTGTTGCTTTTTGTGAATCCAGCTGGCAACACTGGATGATTCGCAGTCCTCTTGCGCGCCCAGAACCAGCGATGATGAAGAATCCTTCGGGAACGACGTCCTTGTCGTGTTCCGGGAGTTCCGCATGGGAAATCCGCGTGCTAGCTGATGAGGTTCAACGTTGAGCAATAAAAAAATACGAAAACGAAGTGGAATCATAACGAATTCCCCCTTCGCTTAACAAGAGGCCGCCTAATGCATTATGAATATGGGGTCACAATTTTCCTACCCAACTCGAACCACCTCCTCATTGCGCTTTTCACGGTTTGCCAAACGAACTGTTGGGGAAAGGGGTCGTCGAGCCACCCCGCGAGCACGCCAAGGGTAATCTTGTTTGGATAGAGCTGAAAAAGATACACACATTTTCCCAATTTGTGACCTGCTTCTCTTGGGCTAGGGTACTTCAAAGTGAGGGGTTTCGGGGTTTTTATTTTTCTTCGCCCTGGCAAAGATTTTCCAGCCGGTGTGTCACACATCGTTAAGCAATTTGGTGCGCCTTGGTGACTTTATGTGTTTATTATGTTGAACCGGTTGAGGGCAGGGCAGGGAGACATTGGGTTGATTGGAATTTAACGGCTCGTTGGAGATTTGAGACTCTTGCGAGATTCGATGATATTTGAAAAAAAAAAGTTGAACAGTGTGACGGAGATCTAATTTTAATCGGTAATTGTTTAAATAACTAAAGCTTGTTTTGAGAAGCTTCTCAAATTGTTCTGAGGCATGTAAAAGCAAATCAACAGCTCTGTGCAGAAAATAGTTTCCAGAAATTGTTAGTAAAATAAAAAAAAACAACAAATAATAGTTATTAGAGGTCATACTCGAATTTCTAAAGATTAAATGCACCTATAACTGAAAGCCTCTAAGCTTAAATTCCAAGCTTCATGCAATCGGCATCAATAAAATCCGTATCAAAGCCCCCCAAAAACCACAAACAAGCCCCTGGAGAGGAAATAGTTGAGCTGCACAATCATCCCCCTGAACAGGCACTAAATAACAAACCCCGCTCAGAATTCACCGCAAAGCACTTCCACTTGGCGGTGGTAGTTGCGTGAAAAATGATAAACGGTCGACAGATATGAATTAACGTGTTTTGCTGAAAATACACACCCACACACACACACACTCGCTTACTAACCACCCCCTGCAACACAGAGAAAGTTGTTGCGCTGAAGTGGCTGCTTGTTTTGTAAAACATTGAAGCATTTTGTTACGTGAAATAGTTTGTCGTCCTCCGGCGTGGGGGTGGTTGGGTGGCTTCAAGGGAGGAAAAATAGCCAGTAGCAATCCATATAATAGCTGTTGTAATATTTTAAATTATTATCTGCGATATTTACGGAGACTCTGTGAAAACAAATGATTCTGGTGGGTTGGGGGAAAGTCAGAATAAACGGTGAAAAATTACTTCGGAAATGGACTGTGGCGATATTGTCCAGGGGAAAATTATTCAGCATTAGTGCTTAGATGAGGAAGGATTTAAACAGTGAATATTAAACATTAAACATTAAACATTAAACATTAAACATTAAACATTAAACATTAAACATTAAACATTAAACATTAAACATTAAACATTAAACATTAAACATTAAACATTAAACATTAAACATTAAACATTAAACATTAAACATTAAACATTAAACATTAAACATTAAACATTAAACATTAAACATTAAACATTAAACATTAAACATTAAACATTAAACATTAAACATTAAACATTAAACATTAAACATTAAACATTAAACATTAAACATTAAACATTAAACATTAAACATTAAACATTAAACATTAAACATTAAACATTAAACATTAAACATTAAACATTAAACATTAAACATTAAACATTAAACATTAAACATTAAACATTAAACATTAAACATTAAACATTAAACATTAAACATTAAACATTAAACATTAAACATTAAACATTAAACATTAAACATTAAACATTAAACATTAAACATTAAACATTAAACATTAAACATTAAACATTAAACATTAAACATTAAACATTAAACATTAAACATTAAACATTAAACATTAAACATTAAACATTAAACATTAAACATTAAACATTAAACATTAAACATTAAACATTAAACATTAAACATTAAACATTAAACATTAAACATTTTTCAACAAACATTTTGAAAAATTAATCATAGCCATTTAAAAAATAATCTGTTTCTGACAAACAAATGAGAGGTAAGCCTTTTTCGGAAAAAATATCAGCCAACCCACACGGCTTTCGATTGTGAACTTTTCACAGCCCATAAGTAGGAACAAGGTAAGCTCCGATTTTTCAGGATCAAATAAAAAGGTTGGAAAAAATTTAGCTCAAGATGCAGCTTCGAATTTTGCCCATGAAACAAAAATTGCCCCCCTCCTACGCTCATCCATCACGGGTCGGAACATGTTTTTCGCCCAGATTTATCGGATTTAATTTGATCCGGTAAGTGCTTTTTCGGAGGAGGAGGTTGGAAAATGCAAATCTACGCAAAGCTCTGTTGGGAAATGGGGGAGGCCAGATCAGGTGAATATTGGAATGTAGAGGGTTAGGTTCTTGTTTGGAAACTCATTTGATTCGAATTATCAGACAAGGGAAAGTGTGAAAAAAAAATTGGAATCTGATTTTGGGGTTCTCAATGTCTGAAGGAAATTACCCAACAAACTAAAAATACAAAAAATGAAGGCGAAATAACCTGTATAACTCTATTCACAAATCGCCAGGAACTCCCCAAATGTCCTGTGACTGTGATCCAGCAACTTCACACCCCGATCAGACGGTAATAACTAAATTCATGCCATTTGAATAACAAATACTGTTAAAATAACGGAAAATGTTATGGATTCTTCTTGAAACATCAATTTTTGCATAAGAGCTGAATAACAGATTATGTTATCATAACAAAATTTGTTATTGGTCTGATATTGATTGAAAGCAAAAACAACTTGGGAATATCATTTTTTGTTATGGAAGAATACCTCCAACTGTTATTGGGATGATCGGATTAGTTGTTAAAATAACAAAAAATAATAACAAAGATTTGTTCGAAGAATAACCAAAAATGTTATTAGTCTGTTATTACAATAACAATCCAATAACAAAAAAATCATCACGACGAATAACAAATCTTGTTATAAATAACATAAAATGTTATTGGCCTAGTATTTTCAAATATCAAAACATGTTATTCCCAAGTTATTTCCGTCTGCTCGGGACCACGGTGACAAAAAAAAGCTCTCCCAACACAACCAGCAGAACCAGCAAAAGTCAGTCAGCCAAGGCCTGGAATGGAATGTTTTATCTACCAGCTTTGCATCCTCTCAACCACCCACAACAACACCGGTGTGGTTGCGCTTTTTTTTTCGTACATGTGTTTGTGTGTGCACACAAGTAAATCATGAATAAAATTCTCATTTAGCGTTCCCGAAGGAAATTATGCAAATCGAGCGGGAGCGGCCAAGCAAGCAAGCATAAAATGGATGCTCGGAGAGCGGATAGAGCAACAAGGCTAAAAAATGCTTGTGGGATTAGGGTTCCCTTAAAAAAAACTGCTGAAATATCTTACTTATTGATCAAAATAATAGTACATTCAGACAGCTTATCTTGAAATTTGTGGATTCGAAAAATCCAACATTTTTGATGAATAACCTAAACCTATTAAAATGAAACGATTGATCACCCTAAAGCGTACAACACTATGATATGATTGTTGGTGTCAGAAAGATTTTTAAACCACCATAAGCCAAATCAGAATTTCAGGGTGAAACCATTATGTTTTTTTGTTTCTCTATAAAATAATTTTATACACGAAAAAATCCCGATTTATTTATTTGACTTTCCATCACTACAAAATGAATTCCCACATTACAGATTTTCTAATTTTGATTTTTTAATATGTTTTAGAGGACTGAAAATTTATCTTAAGCACAAGTGTTTTGGATAGAACAAAATCAAATACCAAACATATATTTAAAAAAAGTGATTTAAAAATATGATAATATGTCTGTCAAATTTAAAAAATACTTTCCAGATGCAAAATTAAATTCGCAAAACAATGTGTAGAAAAGAGAGGAAAATTTCACATATGTTTTATATTATAACTTTGAAAATGGAATCAATAGTTTCCGAGTCAATAAAATTATAAAATATTTTCTCAGCAATTCGAGCATATTTTTGGAAGAGGTGCTTATTCTCCATTTAAAAAAAATAGCAAAAATTAACTTTTTTTAATTACCTTCAAATGATTAGAATTTTAAAAAACTTCACCTAAAAAAATATAGAGAATAATTTGATTGCAGATTTCATTTTGCATTTTAAAATGATGTTTGAAGAATTGTATGACAATACTTTCAATTTTTCCATAAATCATAATTCAACAAAAATGCAAGTCTCCGATTCATTGTATACCACTTAAAACTCTAGGGCAAAAGATCATTTTTTAATTCCCCTTCAACAGTGGTTCTCAGTTTTTTCATGGCCAGATACTTCTTTTTGTTTTATTCAAACTGCTGGTACCCCTTAGTATTTACCCGAGCAGACGGAAATAACGTGGAAATAACATTTTTATGATATTTGAAAATACTAGGCCAATAACAATTTATGTTATTTATAACAAGTTTTGTTATTTGCTGTTATGATTTATTTTGTTATTGGATTGTTATTGTAATAACAGACTAATAACATTTTTAGTTATTCTTCAAACAAATCTTTGTTATTAATCCGATCATCTCAATAGCAGTTGGAATTATTTTTCCATAACAAAAAATGTTATTTCCCAGTTGTTTTGGTTTTCATCCAATATCAGACCAATCACAAATTTTGTTATGATAACATAAACTGTTATTAAACTCTTATGCAAAAATGGATTTTTCACGAATATTCCATAACAATTTTTGATATTTCAACAGTATTTGTTATTGAAATGGCATGAATTTTGTTATTACCGTCTGCCCGGGCATACATAAATTTGTCCCCTAAAAAGTTTATTTAACATTCTTAATTTCAGAATATGAATCAAAATTATTTTTTTATTTGAAAAAAAAAATGTCGTTAACATTTGTTTCAATTTTCTATTACCATAAACCGGGATGACACTGCAAAAAAAAGCAAAGCAATCCACTTAAACGACCCCCGGGTCTTTTGTGGTCTCTGTTGCAAGTTTCTGCTCATTTCTAGGCGTCCAAAGGTTATGTGTGGTGAGTCACCCAATGTAATTAAAAATATTTTAAAACCGGTAAGGGAGCGTTCTTTTAATACGTAACGCAAAAAAAGTGGATTTTTATACCCCCTCTCCAAACAAAATTTCCTTACAAATTTTTAATTTTTTGTATGAAGCGTACCACGGCCTTTTTTTTGGGATATTTTGCAGTTTTCCGCCATTACAGGACAACAGAAATAATTTCTATGTTTTGATAAACAGAAATAAAATTAGTTCCGTCATCTGGGGCGAATCATGACTAAGGTCTGAATTATTTATAATTATAAAGTTGCGTATTTCAATTACGAACATTTTGATACCCTAACATTTATACACCCAAAAGGAAAAATATATCTCAAAATCTGCAACAGTGGATTTGCTGCAGAAAATGTCACATTTTATAACATTTTTTGCAGCAAGCCCGTAGATCATTTTTGCCCGCGTGTAAACTTTTCTGCGATCTGCAGTTCTCACCAACACATATAATGCTGGCCCGTTCCCGAGCAACACTCCAAAGAGAAGAATATGTTGGTGCTCTTCCACTCACATTTCATCAAGCATCCATGGCGCGGTGGTAGCGTGTCGGATCAATAACCAAGAAGTTGGTGATTCAATCCTCGTTCTTTTAAGGGTTTTTTTTAAATGCAGCTAAAAAGCCGTCGGTAATGTCGATAATTGTCGGTTACGGGCAAAAATGTCATACCCCTATATCGCAAAAAATGCATGAGGTCAGTTTTCATGCAGATTCTGATATACTTTCATGCCGCCATGCATCACAATCATGCGACCGCCGTTTGGGTGTAGGTTATCGCTGAAATTTTAAAGTAATCGTAGTTTTAGTGAAAAAAGTCGATTTTTTCCCGTTTTCGTCATTTTCCCATTTCTGCGCGTGGCGCGTCGAAAAATCCAGTTTTTATTTTCAAAAAATCGTAACTCAGAGTATTGAAAACACCCTAACACGGCGTAGGTCACCCTAATTGCCAAACAAAAAAAATACGGGTCTAATTATTTCGGCCAAGAAACCCCCAGAAAAAATTTGAGCCCGATCGGAGAACTTTTTTTTCGAATCATGCTGTTTTCGTGGGGAATTGCTGTATATGTATACAAAAACTATGAATAAATTTAGTTAAAATGAAATCATGCCTTAAAAATAGTATAACATAAAAAACAGATAATAAAATGTTCTAAAATAAATCAATGTGCAGTGTTGCAAATGAGTGATAGAAAAGCTATCAATTGATTATCTCTGCACCAAAAATATCCGAGAGTATAGCGGCCGTCACTATAGCTTGTGAGATCTCTTCACGTGATCACGTGATTCCCAGCGATAGCATTCTCTCTCTATCACTCCTCCCCTTTTCCTCGACTATGCGCTCTCACCGCTGAGTCTCTCAATCTCTCCGAAAACTGCAATGAGAGAACGCGAGATGGGGATTAGGAGCCGACCACGCATAACGTCCCGTTAAACTGCGTTTGCGAAATTGGTTTTGTGGCGGCTTTTGTGGTTAAACGCTGTTGCGGAAGCATGATCGTAGAAGCGGGAATAAGTGAGAAAAGGAAAATGTCAATCGCGAGTGTGTAAACACGAAAACGTGTTCGGCTATGTTCAGCGCTGAGAGTTTCAATAAAGAGAGAAGAGCAGTTGTATTTGAGGCATGAATATTCAGGCGGGATAATTGTAGTTGCTGAGAGCTGATATTTTGATATTTTAACAACCCTGTCAATGTGTATTTTTCCAGATTTTGGTCTCATGCAACAAAATCAAAGAAAGAAAATATTTCACTATATTCAATAATGAAAATAGACCTTAAAAAATAATCATTCTATCAACGATTGCTCAAGTATGTTCATTTGAATATTGATATTTTAATTTATTTTAAAAATAAGTCTGATTTTAGAATTTGGAATTTAAGGGGGTACATTGAAATTTAAAAAAAAAATTATGCTAAACATAAAAAATCATAATCAATCTGAATTCGACGCAAACATACAAACATATTTCCGTTTCATCCATGTCTACAAACCCACAAAACTAGAGGAAAGCTCTGCTGGCTGTATGCCGGCCGTGTAAGTGTGTAGAAATTCATTTTTGAATTGTAGCGGCTGCTATGTTGCTGCGCTACTCCTGCAGGCTCGATTTTTCACGCCACATTTTTTTTCACTCAAACTCTTCTCGCAGCCAAGTGCCATTTCCGCGTGTTCCAATCCAACACCAAACACTATTTCCGCCGCAGCTCACGTTTATCGTGCGAGATTTTTCCTCCATTTTTTCCCTCGGAAAAGCGGAAACATGGTGTTCATTTTTGAATCGTATTTTTTTCTCTCGTTTCCGCTTTCCAGCCAACTTTCTCGCCTCAAACCGGCAATCCAATAATGATTTTTCCCACCAGACTTTTGGGGCCCGTGCGTTGGAGTTTGATATGCGGGAAAAGGGAGTCGGCAAATTGAATTTAAATAATATTGTTATGTTTGTGCCCTCGCGCACAGCCCTCTACACATGGTGATGCGAATGCACATTTATTTTAACGGCAGCGGCCAAACCGGAACATTTTACTATGCAAATCATCCGGTTTGTTGAATGAGTTCTTTTTTAGCGTTAAACTGTTCTTTGCTCGAATGTTTGAGGCAAACAATGTTTTAAAATTTTCTTGTTTGCTCACATATTTTCATACTGTGAATTGGGATTTCAAAAATAAAAATGTTTACGCATCAAATTTGAGAGCACCATTGTCCTAAGTAACAGTTTAATTTTTTAAAAGGGATGGACATTGAAAGTTTTGTTTTACATGTGATGAATTTTGGGTTTTGGGTTTTGGGTTTTGGGTTTTGGGTTTTGGGTTTTGGGTTTTGGGTTTTGGGTTTTGGGTTTTGGGTTTTGGGTTTTGGGTTTTGGGTTTTGGGTTTTGGGTTTTGGGTTTTGGGTTTTGGGTTTTGGGTTTTGGGTTTTGGGTTTTGGGTTTTGGGTTTTGGGTTTTGGGTTTTGGGTTTTGGGTTTTGGGTTTTGGGTTTTGGGTTTTGGGTTTTGGGTTTTGGGTTTTGGGTTTTGGGTTTTGGGTTTTGGGTTTTGGGTTTTGGGTTTTGGGTTTTGGGTTTTGGGTTTTGGGTTTTGGGTTTTGGGTTTTGGGTTTTGGGTTTTGGGTTTTGGGTTTTGGGTTTTGGGTTTTGGGTTTTGGGTTTTGGGTTTTGGGTTTTGGGTTTTGGGTTTTGGGTTTTGGGTTTTGGGTTTTGGGTTTTGGGTTTTGGGTTTTGGGTTTTGGGTTTTGGGTTTTGGGTTTTGGGTTTTGGGTTTTGGGTTTTGGGTTTTGGGTTTTGGGTTTTGGGTTTTGGGTTTTGGGTTTTGGGTTTTGGGTTTTGGGTTTTGGGTTTTGGGTTTTGGGTTTTGGGTTTTGGGTTTTGGGTTTTGGGTTTTGGGTTTTGGGTTTTGGGTTTTGGGTTTTGGGTTTTGGGTTTTGGGTTTTGGGTTTTGGGTTTTGGGTTTTGGGTTTTGAGTTTTGAGTTTTGAGTTTTGTTTTTGTTTTTGTTTTTGTTTTTGTTTTTGTTTTTGTTTTTGTTTTTGTTTTTGTTTTTGTTTTTGTTTTTGTTTTTGTTTTTGTTTTTGTTTTTGTTTTTGTTTTTGTTTTTGTTTTTGTTTTTGTTTTTGTTTTTGTTTTTGTTTTTGTTTTTGTTTTTGTTTTTGTTTTTGTTTTTGTTTTTGTTTTTGTTTTTGTTTTTGTTTTTGTTTTTGTTTTTGTTTTTGTTTTTGTTTTTGTTTTTGTTTTTGTTTTTGTTTTTGTTTTGGTTTTTGTTTTTGTTTTTGTTTTTGTTTTTGTTTTTGTTTTTGTTTTTGTTTTTGTTTTTGTTTTTGTTTTTGTTTTTGTTTTTGTTTTTGTTTTTGTTTTTGTTTTTGTTTTTGTTTTTGTTTTTGTTTTTGTTTTTGTTTTTGTTTTTGTTTTTGTTTTTGTTTTTGTTTTTTTTTTTTGGTGACAAATAATATACAAAAAATTCAGGCAATTATCCTGTACAATAGTTTTTTTCTTATTTGTTTTTCTAATGCTTGTCATGATACAAGTTTTTGAATATTTTGATTTAATTTCTGTGAGGTTGCTGTTATGCTGTATGTAAAGTGTTGTGAATAAACTAATAAAAGTAACTAATAAAAAGTACTAACAAAGCTTCAGCCAAATCAACAATAATGTAAAAGTCGTTGATCGCAGTTTTCAAAAAATGATAATTTAGAGAATGATTTAAAATTCCTCTTAAAACCTTCTACTATCATTTTCTCTAAGAGCAATCGTTAATTCAGTTATTGGCATGCTCGTATTGCACTTTCATTGGTCACAGAGATCGATGAAAAAAACGAAAGTGACAACCGGAAACCGGAACCCGGAAATGAGAAAACACACTTCAATGGTAAATGCTTGTGGTCTGGAGGATGAGGCAATACACCGTCGAAGAAGCGGGGACAAAAAACGAGTTCACGTTATCTCGTCGTAACATTTCACCAACCAGCAAAAAAAAAACCCGACGGCAACGGCGTTGATGCCCATTCGAGGTGATTGAAATTGCAAAACGAAATCAATCCAGAGGCTTTTTTTGTGTGTGATGTCGTCAAATGAAAGTGTTGGTGATTTTTTCTTGGGATTTGGAGCTTGCAGCAAGTGGGAATTGTGTTTTATTGGACTCATCAGGATTTCGAGGAAATGAGACTAGATCAATAAATTGCTGTTCAAAATGCATGAAATTGAATTATTTAATGACCGTTTAATTAATATGATTTATGAATGCCATAAACCATCAGCAAAGTTTACGACTACCTAGAAATTCATTACTTTCAGCTTTGCCCTCTCTTGAAAACTTATTTATGACTTTCCTGCAACGAGCGCTGATCATAACTCGCCCAGTCCAATAACTAAAGCTCTGTCCCACCTCCCAATAAACTGTATATTAGTGAAAAGCCCTGCCACCTCCACGCAAAAGTTTATTGAGTAGTTCACCCACCAGCAATCGACCGAGCAAATTGAACTCCTGGTTCACCTCCTAATCCCATTCCTCCTCTTCCCACTTGATGGCAGTGCCATTATTTCGCACGAAACTCGATTATAAATTTCAATTACAACAGCACCAATTTTCCGCGGCAGGTCTCGTGCCCACCAACCCCTTCGCCGTTAATCCTTTATTTCTAGTCAACCAAAAGCCAGCGTGCTCCCGGAAAAGTCTGGATTTGGCAAGTCCGCCCCGCACTCGGATTTATGGCGAGGGTCTTTCGCTCGAAAAATGCGAAACAAAATAAATACTCAAGTCCCTTGAAAACCCCCCAACTAAACGGTGCAGGGTCAGCGTCCAAAATCCAATTACTGGCGCTTAATTAATCGCCCTATTAAACGCTAGTAAATATCGAACGCCACCGTTAGCCGCACCCTACCACTGACTGCTTGAAGGGGAAAACAACGCCACCAATTGATTATGAGAAAGGCTGACTAATTAATCACACTCTCAACCCGGATGGAGCTGGAAAAGGAGGGGAGTGGGGGGGGGGGGGGGGGTGTTCCTTCTTAATAAAGATTCGCTGCAGCAAAAAACTTATGAGAATCCAAATCGCAAAAATTATAATTTCCGGAAGCTAATAACTATTCAGCAAAAAAATCCAAAAAATAAGGTGTCTTCAGGAAAGAGTTCCGAGAAAAGGAAAGATTTGGATAGTTATTGCGCATTCCACAGCTATAAAAAACTAAAACAGCTGCTTTTCCCTATACTTTTGGACGGTTTTTCCCATACAAACTTCAAGCGATTAGGGAGAGTTTCCCGTTGTCAAAATGATCTCAAATTTGATATTTTTCCTAGTTATGGGCCAATCTTTGTTTTCAGCGGGTAACCCCGAAGAAGCCCAAATTTGGAACACCCTTACCCATATGTGGATTGTTATTTTCTTTTCTGCTTGAAATAAATTGCTACGTTTTTGAATTTTGAAAAGAACCATTTTCAGAATATAACATATTTTGTTTAACCTTTCCAATTTTTTGTTCAAGGAATGAACTACAAGAAAAATAAAATTTAAATTAATTTTGTTAATCAATATTTTTTTGAATACCGTCAGTGGAGGTGACATTGGGTCTGGGGGATGAGATTGGGTTAAAGTGATTTTTTACGGATTTTACCATTTCTCAGGTTTTTCTCAATAAAACTGAATTCTGATTAAAGGGTTGTGTAGGGGACATCTTAAGAAGACTTCGCTGAAAAAAATCTCGTTCCTAGAACAAATCCTGTTATTTTGGCAGCTGTCTAAAGTTGAGGTACGTTTTGGCCAAAAATGACCTCTCGAAAGATCATTTTTCAAATATTTTTGTTAGAATTGCTCGAAAACTACCCAAATGTTTGAAAATCTCCACTTCAAACATTGTAGCATGTCAATACGATTCCCTCGAACAAGAAACACTGTTGGATGACTTGTTTTTACCATATCGTTGTATTTGAGCATCATTTTAGTTTCATTTGACCCAATGTCACCCCCTCTAAGGGGTGAGATTAGGTAATTTTTCAAACTATTGGCATTCAAGGTAGTGTTCATCAAAATCCACCATATTTTGGGAAAATGTCAGTAAACTATCTAAGAACAAATCTACGTTGAAAGATTTTCGATGTTATTTAAATTGTTTTTGTTATTAAGAAATTACGAGAGTTGTATCGTTTTTTGACCCATAGTCACCCCCACTGACGGTATTAAAATTTTATTCATATAAGTTTTTTCATACAGTCCAGACTCGATTATCCGAAGGCCATAGCAAAGTTTCATTTCTTTTCATTTCTTTTCATTTCATTTCATTTCATTTCATTATTAAAATTTTAAACTTTAGCTTGTAATGGTTTTTAATATGTATCCTAATGATAGAAAGTATAAATACCACATAAAAATATTTAAAAGAGCTTTTTTTTTTGCAAAATTAATATCTATAATTTATCATTTTTTGCGTATAAATGATAAGTTTCTTATTATTACTTAATGAAAATCATTTTCAGAACAATCAACCATTCAAGTTTGACTAAAATGGGGTCGCAGAACTCGAATTTGATGTTAAAAGTAAGAAAAAAAAAGAAAAGAAAACAACATTTTATGTTCGTGATTCGATTATCCGAAGTTCCATACAAACCTTCGGATAATCGAAACTTCGGATAATCGAGGCTCTGGATAATCGAAGCTGCGGATCATCGAGTCTGGACTGTATTTGTATTTTTGTATAAATATTATCTATATCAAGTAAATAAAAAAAATGTATCAATTCCAAAAATTTGCTTCAATTCTTTTGACAACTTGCGAACTAGTTGCAAAATGTTAAAACCATGCTTTCCTTAACATAGTTTTACTGTCTATTTGAAAAAAATGAGTTATTTTTTATTGAACTGTTTCGCGAAAAAAAAATAAATCGACTTTTAATAAGATCTATTTTTTTGTCTGGTTTTATATTTATTCAAAATTTGATTCAATCGCATTTCACTTTTTCTTCCATTTGCATAACAAAATAAAATTACGCTAGTTAATTTCATCATAGAGTGGCAACAATATTTTTCAAAAAGTTACTTGGCGAAAAATTCGAATAAGAACCAAAAAAATCTTATTTTACCCATTTCAAAGGCAATATTTATAATGTTTTAAAAAAAATCATTGTGATGGTTGTTTTAAATGTAATGTATACTGCCCCTGATCGCATAAATGTCCCATATGCATTTTCATCGTTTTCGAGTTATTGATGCAGTTTTGTTCAAAATTGTGTGCTCTTTCAAAAGAGCCTATAACATCCAGTACTTTGTACATTTATGCGAACATGGGCAGTATATCCTCATGATAGAAAGTATTAATTCCACATAAATAATATCTATAAGAACTATTTTTCGAAAAATAAAATCTATAGTTCGTCATTTTTTTGTGTATTAATGATTATTTTGTAATGAAAATTATTTTTTACTTATGTTGACATTTTTCTGATATTAAAGGCATTTAAGGCATGGTAATTTTTAAATCATTTAGTAAATAACTTATTTAAAATATATCTTTATATTTAGAAAAGTAGAAAGGTTTGATTTTATTTTAATTTTTGTTCATTAATGTTTCAAAAACCTTTTTTAGAAAATGAGATATCTCTAACTTAATACCTCCTTAATCTTTACAAATATTGCAGGTATTTAAACCGAGCTGGAAGTTCTTATTTCTAGATTAAATCCATTTTTTTATCAAGAAAAATTGTTAACAATTTTTCTAAATGTATCTTAAGTGATTCACATGATTCTGTCACTGCTACTGAAATGCAAGTTGTAGAGGTTGAGATTAAGTAGTTCTGATTCCAAAATTATGCATGAAAATAAAAATAAAAAAAAACAAAAAAAATAGGCTCAAGAAGAACAGAATGGAAGATTTAAGACACGAGAAGACACGATCAAAAATATTATTAAAATAAAACTAAAACTTTTCCCGGAAATCCAAACGCTCAAAAAAGCTGATCCAAAAGTAATAAAAATCATTTTCAAATTAAAACCATTCGAGCCCCTCATAAACCTTCTCAAACCCTTTTCCTCCTTTCCGATTTGAGGAGCGCCCCCAACTGGAAAAGCGTGTTCGTTACTGAGTAAAGTTTCTCTCCTTATTATCGAATTTTAATCTCGCTTTTGTGATAAATTAACGCTGGAAGGCAACGGCACCTGAATAAATCACTTCTTTGCGCCCTCCAACTTCCTGACCCCGTCGATTTTGAACTCTTGGGTCCCAGATTTTCAACTCTGAGGTTGAAACAGTGTCTAAATGAAATTGGAGTGAGAACTAGACCTAATTTTGTTAAAGTGTTAGACTAAAATAAAATGACAAAAGTGCATGGCCCTTTGATTATCTATTGGTAATTGCAAATTATAAGCTAATTGGTAATAGAATAAAATATTCCTGGAATTAGTAAACTGATATTTTGTTTTTGTTTTTACATAATTTAAAAAAGTTTCTAATGTCTCGTTGTTTAAATCATCTATACCAAGTGTTTTAAAATGACATAACATATGGTTTAAATTTCCCTCGTTGTTGTCATTTGCAGAACCTTCATAATATAAAAACAACAGATGAAAAAATCAAAATTCTTAACAATAACTTTATGAAGACCTCAAAAAAAGAACCGACCCATTTCCGAACACAACCTGCGCCCATATCAGGGACGGTCCGTTCACGGTGTCAACCTTCTTCATTTCCCATGACATCTGGATATAATCATGCCAAAGTCCGGCAAACATGTCCGTTGGCCCTGCAGCAATCTTGACCCTCGTGTTTCTAGGTTTGCTGGGTAAAGGGGGCCACTTCACTGTAACACATTTCCAAAACGGACCGTAAGTTGGATTGGATTTTTCTCGGAAAAGTTTGAACCAAGTTTTGAACAAAAAAACATGATATGACCCTATGGAATCTGACCTGCGGATTTCCTTTAAAAACTGTTAAACTTTTCAGACAGGAAAAAAAATCCAAGTCCCAGCCTACAAAAGTCGCAGAGTGCACAAATCTTGGCAGTGAATCAGAAGCAAATTAATTGCGGAATGATTTATTTCACTTGGAATTACACTCTTCTTATCGGCGGGAGAAAAACTTTTGCGGCTGTACTTATGATTCGAGGGGGGATTTTTTTCTCTTCTTCTTCGAGTAAAAGCTAAAGTTGGCAATCCACCGCAGTTTGCCGGATGGTGATATAGTTTTCCACTTGATTAATTTGTGCCATTTGCATAATTTACATTTGCTTCAGTAGGCACACACACAAATTCACTTGTAAGGGGGGAGTTTGCCACCAATGCAGTGGTGGTTTCCAGTTGATATTTCATTTCCGAAGCTTTTCTCCACATTTAGCGAGCAGGGAGCTTTCCTGGAAACTCAGGAAAGTTTCTCGAAGGGAGGTGCTCACTGGAAGCAGTAATTGCAACAGTTCTTCGAAGAGGTAACGTAAAGTGGGGAGAAATGGAAACATTAAAAAGAAATTTGAAACCAAACAATATCAACTGAATAAAGCTGTAAATGTTTAGAGCATTATTTTGAAAAAAACGAAAGAAAATTTTTCAAGGGAATAATAAAAAAAGAAGAAAAAAAACCTCCAATTAAAGAATTCCTCAACACCGGTGGCTAATTTCCCTGCAAGTGCACAATTTCCCTCCCGTTTCCACGCAACAACAATCCAGTCCGCACCATGGCAACACTGCATCAGTTTCCAGCAGCGCGGGGGAAAAACTCCCAAAGGAAGCGGCAAAAGTGCCGCCAAAAAGTTAAATAAGTACCGCAGAAAGATAAGTAGTAGCAATTTTAAATACGAGAAAAGTTTTCACTTCGGCACCGGGCGAAATGAGTCGGTCGCGCGCGATTGCGAAAGTACCGATAAAGTCGAGGCAAATGTAATTAATTAGGCGAAAGAGGATGTTGCATAATGCACCGAGAGAAAATTTGCTTGCTGAAATTTCAACTTCAAATGACTTGTCTGTACTGAAAACAACAGAAAACTGTAAACGAAAATTTAGATCGTTTAATTGATTGGCATTTAACCAGTGTCATTTTGGGTGGGGGGGGGGGGGGTACTTTCAACAAATTTGGCAGAAAAGTACGTAATTGTTTCATCATTTTCGACTTTGAGCGGCAAAATGGTAGCAGTCACGGAGGGAAATTCGCGATGTGTTTAAATCGCTAATTTATTCATCGCGATTGTACGGAGGAGCGTCGAGTGGTCACTGAAGAGCGGAAGAGTGTTTTTCGTTTCACATTTTGCAGTCCCAATAATCAGCTGAATGTGCCAGAGCAAATCCCAAAAAGTTGAATAAAAGGTCGGTAAAAAAATTAAAACAAGAAGACATATGAATTGATAGCTGTATATCAATATACATAGATATTGAGCGATGTTCACCGACTGAATAAGAATTAAATCCAGAAATTTAGAAGAAAGCAACTGTTTATTTAACGAAATTCGGCATATCTCTGTTTATATTGAACCAAAATTGATACGTTTTTAAGGGACACTGTGCTACAATCTGATAAATTCAAAAATATTTTGAAATATTATGGTGTTATGTATAAGGCAGAGGACTGAAAAAAACCCTTTTGAGAACCTTTTGGTTAATAATTAGCTTTTAATGAAATACTCTAAGTTTAGCAGTGTTTTGTGCGCAAATTTGTATCCAGGCAGTTGGTTGCTTTATTTCACGACAAATTGTACAAAGAAAGATTTTTATTCGGACATATTGGGGTTCCCAGCTAGGATTATGATGTTATTTCAAAGAAAACTAGAAATCGGATACTTTTATTGGAGCTCAAATATTGGCTGATATGTAATTTAGAGTCGCTCAAGGCATATTCATTTTTCAGCGAGTTTTTCAGCGACTTTTCTGAAAAAAATCCTATAATATCGAAAAAATCGAAAAAAAAACTTTCGACAGACCACGCAAAATGTTGAGAGTTCTCGATAATACAAAATAAACCGCAGAAACAATTTTTAAAGCTTTCTTTATGTTTTGCGAAACATTGCCAACAATTAATTATATTATGGGTTTGATGATCTTTTTCAATCTGGCCTATATAATTTTCAAATAGACCGAAAAATAATTTTCAAACATTATTTTTTTTTAATTCAGGCCTAAAGAGTTAGATGCGTAAAGTTTAAATTGATGTAAAAAATGTTAAAAACAGTTAAAAAATCAAAACTGAAAAGATGCAAAAGATAATGATTGAGGATTGTAGAATAAGCCTTAAACTATCAGAAGTAAACAAAAATAAACATGATAAATGTAAATATATAAACTGAAAAAAATATTGAAGAAAAAAACATTAACCAAAAGAAGTAAAGTTGTCCGTAGTACAAAAAATGATCTAACGACTTCTTGAACACGGGAAAACAGAAATTTAACAAAATAATCAGTGTCTTCTCACACTTAAAATATTCGCAAAATCTCAGGGCTCAAACCAATAATTTTGAATCCATATGAAACATAAAAAACGTAACTTAATCCACCTTTAGGTGGTTGGTGCCTTCCTCTCATTTATAGAGTGATTACAATCCCCTAAAGTGTCCACTAGGGTGTAATATCAAAATCGATTTTCCAGCACAGCAATTTTTCAGTTCCTTTTGGGGTCCTAAACAACTCCTGAAAGTTTGGGAACGATTGGTTTAGTCCTCACTTTGCGCAAAGCGATTCAATTTTCTATATTAATTTGTATGGAAAAACACATTTTTTTGAGTTTTAATATTTATAAAATCCACGTTTCACGCTGTACTAAAACCGGATTCATATTCGGATGCTCTGGAAGGTGCTCTACAACTTTCCCGAAGAGAGTATGGTGCTAACTTGCTTTTATAAAAAGATACAGCGTGTTCAAAACTCGTCTAAAACGTGTTTTTTGCTCGAAAATCACGTTTTAGACGAGTTTTGAGGACGCTGTATCTTCTTTCAGGGACAAGCTAGCACCATACTCTTTTCGGGAAAGTTGTAGAGCACCTTCCAGAGCATCCGAATATGAATCCGGTTTTAGTACAGCGTGAAACGTGGATTTTATAAATATCAAAACTCAAAAAAATGTGTTTTTCCATACAAATTTATATGGAAAATTGAATCGCTTTGCGCAAAGTGAGGACTAAACCAATCGTTCCCAAACTTTGGGGAGTTGTTTAGGACCCCAAAAGGAACTGAAAAATGGTTGTGCTCGCTAAATTTGGACAACTTTATTTGTTTCCATACAACCATATTACACCCTAGTGTCCACATGGTTTATGGATCTCCCCTAACGTGATCGCAGCACCTAAGAGGTCCTAATAAAAATAAGTGACGAGTAAAAAAAAAACAGACTTCCTGCAGACTTTTTGTCAAGATTATACAGACACCGCCTTTCAGGAAAATGGCATCCCTCTACAAGGCTTTTTTGTGGCGATCAGACGGGACCATTTGAGGTTATGTAAATTCAGACCATTTTTTAAACTGCTTGTAATTTTAGATAGGTAAATCAGATCTTGAAAATTCTTAATCCACAAGAAAGGTCTTCTCATATGCTTTCTAAAAATATATAACATGTGAGGGTTTCATGAAAAAACCACCCTTTTTACCATAATTTTAATTTAGTATGAAACAGTTTTTTTAACATAACTTTTTAAATACATGATAACACTGTATGAATTTAAATAGCAAGGTAGGGGACGTTAAGACGGCTGGATTAAAACCTTTCCGGCCAAAATCGGTTGAGCCTGTAACGAGATATCCCAGTGACATTGATTTGGTACACATGTCTACATACAGCCAAACACACAGACATTTGCTCAGCTGGTGATTCTGAGTCGATATGTACAAATGAAGGTAGGTCTAGGAGGTCTAACTAAAAAGTTCGTTTTTCGAGTAATTTTATAGCCTTTCCTCAGTAAAGTGAGGAAGGCAAAAATTCAAATTTAATTTTCATGGTGAGCAGCGACCGATATTGGCTATTTTTTTGTCCTTTTTGATTTGGCTCAATCTTTGTGGGGTTCTTCCTTATGGCCAAAGAAGCTATTTTGTGTCATTGGTTCACCCATTCAAGTCTCCATACTATTTATGCAGCTGTCTTTACAAAAATGTTACGTAAATATTCGAAAAACTGTAATTTTTGAAGGAATTTTCTGTTCTCGTTGGTGGTGGTCAATTAGAAAAAATGGACACTATTTAAAAATATCGAAAAACCGGCATTTTTCAGTTATCATTATTTTTTTATTTTTTTTTGAAAATGGTCACTTTTTCAAAAAATCTGTACAGTACTTGAATTTAGGAAATTTACATTAACATTAAAACTGTCAACAAATTGTTTTGATTAAAATTTCTATGATTAAATGTTCTATATTGATTTTTTGTAAAAATTGAAACTAAAACAATTTCAAAATCGACTAAAAAACTTCCGTGTACCTATGTTCTTTGAATAGTCCTGATCAATACCTACCACTTTGACGAAGACACCTAATCGATCAACAAAATTCCTTCAAAATTTACAAATTTTCGAATATTTACATACCATTTTTGTATGGACAGTAGGGTGCCCAGAATATGGGACTTTTTTTCTAAACCTCGCTCCACAAGCTGAATAATGTTCCTTGACCTATTTTAGGACTCTGGGCCAAATATGAACAAAATCGGTCATCATTTACCCATTGATACTCGGAGGTGAAGTTTGTATTAGAAAAATCTAAAAAATGTATGGAAGACCCTAGTGCTACTTCCATCCAAATATTCCCAAAAGTGAGATTCTTATTTAAAATTTAATGCTCTACAACTATGTAGAACATACCAAAGCTTTTCACCAACTTTAGACTCGGGTAACAATGGGTTAATCTTAATCCCAATTTCGCTTAAAATATGCACAGATGCTTAAAATAACCTAAAAAACCGTTTTTCGCTTGTGGAGCAGAAGAACATTTTTTTAATGGCACCCTAACGGACAGCTGCCAAATTGTATGGAGGTTAAACCAATAACAAAAAATGGCTTCTTTGGTCATAGGGAAGAACCCCCCAAAGTTTAAAATAAATCAGAAAAATTAGATATAATCTATTTCCGGGCTCCGGTTTTAAGAAGAACACATAAGATTCGAAAATTAAATCATTTGGAAACTAGTTTAGTTTTATCCTGTGTTGCACAGGAGCATGTTTTGACGTCACAGACATAAAACAACGATCTTTTTCATTAAAATAATCTGAAAGTAATTACATAGGATCTTAAGTGTTATGTGTTAGGGGCGGAGCCTATTACCCGTGGCTTACTCGGGGTTTCGAAGAAGTTTGGGATAATGTTAAGATTGCAAAGTGGCAGTGATATTCTTTGCCACATCGAATACACTGTTATTAAAGAACGCAATATTTTTGAAGTTCTTTCTTGGCCAAGCATCTGCAAAACACTAAGATTGAATAATAAATGTTATAAAATAAAACTGAGTAGAAGTTTATCTAAAGTATAAACCAATCTGTCAAATGGCTTGTTTATCAAAAAACTTGTCTTATGTTGTCGTTATAATTCATTTAAAAAAAATATTAAAATATTTCATATTGCTTAGAAGTTTTGGAAAAAAATAAATACCGCAAAAGTACCGTTATTTAGTATCCTTCGTAGTAAATTTTCACCGATATTACAAATTTCTTTAGAGCGTATATCCATACTTGAAAAAACTTTGAAATGTTGTTCCAATTTTGCATTCACAGCAATGCATTCTACTAAAACACTCAATTAAATAATATAAATTCCAATATATTTTCTATTTGAATTGGTTTCAAAGTAGCTCATTAAACGCATTTCAGACTAAGATCGTCAAATCTGCCATGAATAAAACGCACTTTAAAACGTTTCTTCATTAATCAACTCCTAGCCCCACCCGGACGTTCCTCCCTTCCCTCACATAATTAAATCCGAAAACCTCATTACCATGCTTCAATAATGCACGAGCGCGCACACACACACAGTGAAAGTGCCAACCGGTGCGTGTGAAAAGTAAATTTAATTTAAACGCTTTTACAACATTGCAAATTAAATTTCAAACTGCATCGCATTAACTATTCAGCAAACAAAACCGGCAGCGTTGGATGAATGATTCGACAGAAATTGTTTCCGAGTGCACAGTAAAGGCTCGTTGGTTTGACAGCGATTGTTGTCAAGGGAACGTGTGTCAACCCAGCGCAGTTTTACTCTGTGCTTCTGTCGACACACAATTCAGCTGTAATGCAGTGCAGCGTAAATGTTGTGCTTTGAGTTGTGTTTTGATTCGACGGACAGTTTTGATGAAGAGTGTGTCAAACAATTTCTAGGGAATCGCAGAGTTGATTGTGAAACTAGCTTGTGCATTAAAAAATCCCATCAAATCCTCGATTTTTTTTTCATGGAGGTTTGATACCTAGTTCAATTTGATTGTGTTTAGAACAAAAGAAAATTTAATATGTATGATTAAATTAAATTAATTCAAGTTACGTTTATATCGTGAAACTTAAAACTTGCCAAAATTCCTCAATTCCATCTGTGAATTTAATTAAATTCAACCATTATTAAACTTAATAATAACATTGAAAGTAGAAAACTGGAGAAGGCACCTCATTCACTTGATATGGTGGTGATTGATTTTAAAACATTCTAAAATTAGACTGTTTCATCTTTGCCGGGGCTTCTGCTCGAACAATGTTTTTAATCAATATAACCCTTTCCATGTAACATTTATATTCAGTAAAACATCCATAGTATCAATAGAAGACTGCCGCGCAGTATATAAGAACCGAAATAGGTTGTGTGAAATTCATAACGGTTCAATCCCATTGTGGAATGCACTTGTTTTGTACTTAACTTTAATAATTTAGGGCAAATTAACTGTAACTTCATCAAAATGAGATCCATTTTATTATTTATGATATATCAGTTATTAACACTTATTGGAAATAGTAACATGGCGCCTATATCTAATGCAGGTTTGAATACAAGTAATTCTAAGTTTTCATAACATTTGAGATTTTATTTCACAGATTTATCTGTGTCAGCAAGGATCATAAACTTAGACACAAAAATCCCGGACAACGAAGTGACATGTAGCTTGAGATCTGAAAGTGAAGATATTAATTTACTAGGCATATTTGAAAATGGAGTTAGTCTTGATTCTCATGTAAGTAATATTGCTTTCTCTACATAATTAAAAAAGAAATAACAACAACTGCTTATTTCAGATTATTAACTCAACTACAATTGTTGCAACCATAAAGTTCTCAAACAAAAGTGATACGATCGGTTGTGGCGAGCGCAACTATTCCTGCCAGTACAACGGACTCCAAATTGCACAACACTCCGTCCACATTGGGAAACCTCCCGAAGCAATAGCCGCTAGTAATTTCACCTGCATTTCGGAAAACTTTGACTACCTCCACTGTGCCTTCCCATACCGCGACCCCTGTCAGGCCGGTCCAAGTTACACACTGTCATCGCCTTCGAGAAGAGGACCATCGTCGTGCAAACTCACCCTGGTCGACGGTATGCTGCGTTTTGACAGTCGTGCGGAAAGGACCTGTCACTACCCGGCGGATCATCGGACCATTGTCTACACCTTACTTGCTAGTAATCGCTTTGGCCGAAGGACTATGCGATTTAGGGTGAACAACTACGACATCGTACGACCTGCTGGGCCGCATTCGTTGGAAATTAATGAAGATCAGCAGCAGGTGACCTGGAAATCGTCCAAGAATCTTAACATTCTAGGTCTTGGTTTCATGTACAATATTCAAACGATTTATGATAATCTCGTTTTGAATGATACTTTGGTAGAAACACCGTTTATGATTTACAACTTCTCACTAGCTAACTTTCCTGAGTTTGATGAGTTGAAAATTAGACTTAAAGTAGTTCCAAGCAAACCAAGAAATGATGAAGAAATGTTTTGGTCTGACTGGGGATCAGTAGAGAGGTGATAAATATGTTTAGTTCAGAATGTATTACATTGTAAGATTCAGTATTCCCAATCGTAAAATGAAAACGTTGTTGAGTTGGAATGTCCTAGAACATTCGAGGCGCTATTCACTTAAAACAAAACAAAATAAATATTGCACAATACCTGTCCATCTTAGCCGGCTGATTCATCCTTAACCACAACCTTTGCATCTCCGGTCCCCTGTTAACCCAGTCACGACAAAGTCAAATGGGTTAACAATCATAGAACAATATTCAAGACAACTGCTGTGCTCTCGGTTCAAATCAATTTTGGAATAATTTGTGTACATCGGGTTAAGAGAATTTTTTTTATTATTCAGATTTTCACAAAGACAACAAAAAAAAATGTATATAGAAAATAATTCGTCAAATCTCACCTAAAGTCAAAGGAAAAAAAGTATCATAAACAAAACGAAATGGTATAACGACCGGCGATGCATCGTTTTTAGTCAATATTCTCAACACGAGCGGGAGAAGTTCGTACTTGAGGAAAGCCAAAAAAATCACCGAATGAGCGTCTCCTGTCATTCACGGGATCTAAAAATATGTGAACATGTAAACAGTTGGTCCAAATTTTAACTAATGAGAAGTGATAATTGAGATGCAGATTAACTAGGAGTTTGTTTTCCATCAATTTCATGTGAGCTGAAACATTGACGAGAGAATAAAATATTTAGCCTTGCTAAGATGATCATTGCTAGATCAACTGATTGACTCTTGGACTGACAAATACAAATCCTAATTCTGCTTTATTCATTTGCACTCAAAAAAACCCTCACGCATTGCCTTTTGAGAAACGCGCGTCTTGTAAAAATAAATTCATATCAATTGGATCTTCGTAACGGAACAGTAGTGCAATCATAAATTATAACTACGAATCCAACCTGAGTTACCTCTCGAAAGCACGCTAAGTAGATCGATTTTATCCCTTAATAAGCCAAACATCATCAAAAGATGCATTTAAAAATGCAAAAATTTAACCTTCTTTTGTTTTTTTCATCATGTTACGTAGAAGTTTAAATTTGACGTGGATTCAAATTTTATTTAATTTTTTAATGATCATTTTTTACCTACCAAATGATTATTTTTTTTCAATTTGCAATAATTTTATTTCCTTTAACTTTAGGAAACAAACAAAGGAACATCCATAAACCACGTGGACATTTTTTTTTAAGCCAAAGAATCTTAACAAATCTTATGAAAATATGAATCCTCATAACCCAAGCAAGCATCTAGACGGGCTTTGATCTAAAATTGACCAAAAATCCATTTTAAACCAATTCAAATGCAAAAGAACTCTTGCATTTTCAAAGAAAATCTTGAGTTTGATTATTTCACTTGTTTTTTTTACTTTGCCAAAATTTTGCAAAAAATCCTGTTTTTGTCAAATTTGGTTAAGATTTATTTTAAGGAACATTTTTTAACTTCCTATGTCGAAAGAAATTATTTTTTGTTCCATATTATAATATTGACCCACTTTGTTGCGACTTTGAAGTTTATAGAGATTAGATATTTATTTAAAACAGCAAACAGTCAAAAGGAAATCTTTCAAACTTGAATTTCATTAGTGCGTCCATCCCAGGACAAAATTCCCGAGATTTTTCCAAAACCGGGAATTCCCGAATCCCGAGAATTTTTATACTTTGTCCCGGGTATTCCCGAAGTTGAAAAAAAAAATGGTCTGGGAATTCAGATTTGGTTTTGGAAATAGATCAACAATTGAATACTAAGTAATCGGTCACAATTTTAAAGCATAATTTTTTTGGCATGTATCAGCATAAATTTGGAATATTAGCGTAAATTGTTGAAAATAAAAATTGCAAAATACCTAGCGCTTAAAATATTTTCTATTTAATTCAATATATTTTTACAAAGACTGGCTATTTTAATTTATATTTACTTATATTTTTGATTTTTAATTTGAAGAATTATTATATTTAATTTGATAATATGTATTATTAGCAGTTCTCTTAGATTTCGGTCATTCGATTTTTTTTTGTATTTTTTATTCCGACTGAAACTTTTTTGGTGCCTTCGGTATGCCCAAAGAAGCCATTTTGCATCATTAGTTTGTCCATATAATTTTCCATACAAATTTGTATCTTTTGAAGGAATTTTTTGATCGATTTGGTGTCTTCGGCTTTGTCTTTATAGGTATGGATACGGACTACACTTGAAAAAAATTATACACTGTAGAAAAAAATTTGGTGATTTTTAATTTAACTTTTTGTCACTAAAACTTGATTTGCAAAAAAACACTATTTTTATTTTTTTTTTATTTTTTGATATGTTTTAGAGGACATCAAATGCCAACTTTTCAGAAATTTCCTGGTTGTGCAAAAAATGAGTTCGATTTGCGATGCCTTTTCATTGGGTCGCAACATTTTTTCGCGTCCGTCGCAGTGCGTTTTTCGTTTTTCCTTTCGCGTGAGTGTGAAGGTGTGGCTGGCTTTGGCTGTCCCGATGACAGCTAGCCAGTTCAATTTGCGATGCCTTTTCGTTGGGTCGCAAAATTTTTCGCGTTCGTCGCAGTGTGTTTTTCGTTTTTCCTTTCCGTTGTCGGTGTGCAACAACAACAAAACCCTATCATACCATTTCAGCTCGTTAAACATTGTAACTCGTCGTTCGCAACGTTAACCAGTACCTCACTAAACATCAATCATTTAAAACTCGTAAAATCATCTCAAGTTAAAAGTTGCACTGTTCAATCCTCCATTCATTAATTTCAAATGATTTTGGTTCTATCTTTCCACAGCCGGCTGTCTAAGACTAAACAATTTCATTTAAAATTTAACAACAGATAAACGGGAAATGTCTCATCCGCAGCATCCGATTGCTTGCCTTGAGAATAATATATAATACCTTTCAACAAACACTACGATTTTGGGTCGCATCATCATCTTCTATGATGAATCCTGACCAAACACCCTACCCTACTAACAAGTTTTCAGGTTCCTGGCGCTTGTGGGGTGTAAGCACAGAGTAAATCAGCTGCCCTAGTAGCAACCTGCGCTAACTAACATTCCCGTCCCTTAAAATCGAGGTCTTCAAACTGACATGGCGGGCGCCGCTGGTGGCCAATGACTGTTACCTATTCGCAACTGATCTAGCTTTAGCAATCATGGTGTTTTATCTTTTCAGCGCATTCATACATGCTGTTGATAAGGGAAACACCACTAGATCGTCGAAGCCTAAAATCAGTAGTGCTGAAAGGATATTACGGTTCTGTTCAGCAACGGAGGGGCAACCATGGGTGATCTCTCATGCTCATGCTCATGCTCATTTGCAGGTTGTGCAAAAAATCATTGAGCGAGTTATGAATTTTAGAATCAATACTGGTTTTTTCGAAAAATCGAAAAAATGGTCGCAAAAATTTTTCAACTTCATTTTTTGATGTAAAATTTGTCAATTTGCAATCAAAAAGTACTTTAGTGAAACTTTGATAAAGTGCACCGTTTTCAAGTTAAATCCATTTTGAGGTGACTTTTTGAAATAAGTCGCAGTTTTTAATTTTTTTAAATAAGTGCACATGTTTGCCCACTTTTGAAAAAAAATATTTTTTAAAAGCTGAGAAAATTCTCAATATTTAGCTTTTTTGAATTTTGTTGATACGACCCTTAGTTGCTGAGATATTGCCATGCAAAGGTTTAAAAACAGGAAAATTGATGTTTTCCAAGTCTCACCCAAACAACACATCATTTTCTAATGTCGATATCTCAGCAACTAATGCTCCGATTTTCAATGTTAAAATATGAAACATTCGTAAAATTTTCGGAACTTTTCGGAAAAAATATTTTTAAAATGTTTAAACCAAGACTAACATTTTAAAAGGGCCAAACATTCAATATAACGCCCTTTTGAAATGTTAGTCTTGGTTTAAACATTTTGAATAATATTGTTTATTGATTCAAAAATTCATAACTCGCTCAAAGATTTTTTGCACAACCTGGAAATTTCTGAAAAGTTGGCATTTGATGTCCTCTAAAACATATAAAAAAAAAAGGTGCAGGTGGTTATGTTCTACATGACCAATATGACAAAGAACTTTGTACAAAACTCAAAAAATCATGCTATTTTTATTTATATTTTTTAATTCTTTGCCTATTTATGTAATCCTGAATAATTAATTCTAATTAAATTTATTCAATCAATGGCACCGGTAAAACCTTCTCTCAGGGTCATGGCCACTCCGGGTGTGGCCAATCCTGTCAAAATGGCCATTTTCATCACAAGTATCAAAAACCATGAATTTTGATACCCATATTGTCCCAAGTCGTATGGTTCGATAAATCTCCCCCGGTAGAACCTTCCCTCAGGGCCATGGCCACTCCGGGTGTGGCCAATCTTGTCAAAATGGGCATTTTAATCACCAGTATCAAAAACCATGAATTTTGATACCCATATTGCCCCAAGTCGTATGGTTCGATAAATGTCCCCCCGGTAGAACCTTCCCTCAGGGCCATGGCCACTTCGGGTGTGGCCAATCCTGTCAAAATGGCCATTTTCATCACCAGTATCAAAAACCATGAATTTTGATACCCATATTGTCCCAAGTCGTATGGTTCGATAAATGTCCCCCCGGTAGAACCTTCCCTACGGGCCATGGCCACTCCGGGTGTGGCCAATCCTGTCAAAATGGCCATTTTAATCACCAGTATCAAAAACCATGAATTTTGATACCCATATTGCCCCAAGTCGTATGGTTCGATAAATGTCCCCCCGGTAGAACCTTCCCTACGGGCCATGGCCACTCCGGGTGTGGCCAATCCTGTCAAAATGGCCATTTTCATCACAAGTATCAAAAACCATGAATTTTGATACCCATATTGTCCCAAGTCGTATGGTTCGATAAATCTCCCCCGGTAGAACCTTCCCTCAGAGCCATGGCCACTCCGGGTGTGGCCAATCCTGTAAAAATGGCCATTTTAATCACCAGTATCAAAAACCATGAATTTTGATACCCATATTGCCCCAAGTCGTATGGTTCGATAAATGTCCCCCCGGTAGAACCTTCTCTCAGGGTCATGGCCACTCCGGGTGTGGCCAATCCTGTCAAAATGGCCATTTTAATCACCAGTATCAAAAACCATGAATTTTGATACCCATATTGCCCCAAGTCGTATGGTTCGATAAATGTCCCCCCGGTAGAACCTTTCCTACAGGCCATGGCCACTCCGGGTGTGGCCAATCCTGTCAAAATGGCCATTTTAATCACCAGTATCAAAAACCATGAATTTTTATACCCATATTGCCCCAAGTCGTATGGTTCGATAAATGTCCCCCCGGTAGAACCTTCCCTCAGGGCCATGGCCACTTCGGGTGTGGCCAATCCTGTCAAAATGGCCATTTTCATCACCAGTATCAAAAACCATGAATTTTGATACCCATATTGTCCCAAGTCGTATGGTTCGATAAATGTCCCCCCGGTAGAACCTTCCCTCAGGGCCATGGCCACTCCGGGTGTGGCCAATCCTGTCAAAATGGCCATTTTAATCACCAGTATCAAAAACCATGAATTTTGATACCCATATTGCCCCAAGTCGTATGGTTCGATAAATGTCCCCCCGGTAGAACCTTCCCTACGGGCCATGGCCACTCCGGGTGTGGCCAATCCTGTCAAAATGGCCATTTTAATCACCAGTATCAAAAACCATGAATTTTGATACCCATATTGCCCCAAGTCGTATGGTTCGATAAATGTCCCCCCGGTAGAACCTTCCCTACGGGCCATGGCCACTCCGGGTGTGGCCAATCCTGTCAAAATGGCCATTTTCATCACAAGTATCAAAAACCATGAATTTTGATACCCATATTGTCCCAAGTCGTATGGTTCGATAAATCTCCCCCGGTAGAACCTTCCCTCAGGGCCATGGCCACTCCGGGTTTGGCCAATCCTGTCAAAATGGCCATTTTAATCACCAGTATCAAAAACCATGAATTTTGATACCCATATTGCCCCAAGTCGTATGGTTCGATAAATGTCCCCCCGGTAGAACCTTCCCTACGGGCCATGGCCACTCCGGGTGTGGCCAATCCTGTCAAAATGGCCATTTTAATCACCAGTATCAAAAACCATGAATTTTGATACCCATATTGCCCCAAGTCGTATGGTTCGATAAATGTCCCCCCGGTAGAACCTTCCCTCAGGCCCATGGCCACTTCGGGTGTGGCCAATCCTGTCAAAATGGCCATTTTCATCACCAGTATCAAAAACCATGAATTTTGATACCCATATTGTCCCAAGTCGTATGGTTCGATAAATGTCCCCCCGGTAGAACCTTCCCTCAGGGCCATGGCCACTCCGGGTGTGGCCAATATCCTACCAGTTTGGTCCCAACCCCATTGCCTTGAATCATTCTGGTTTCCGAGTGACCGTTCTAACAATGTTCTTTAGAACAGAATTCCTCCCAAGTTGGTGCACAACCTGTGTCTTTCAATGTGTGTATGTGTGTGTGAGCAATAAAATTACCACCGTCGATCCGTCACTGACGGATTTTCAGTCAAAACTAAATTGTTCAGAGGCTATCTGTTAGCTTATATAGTCCGCATGAAATGTGGCAACATGGTGCAAATTTTGCCTCGTCTCCTGCTTTCTTGGAACTGTCACGCGAGAATGTTGCACCATTGTTGCCACATTTCATGCGGACTATATAAGCTAACAGATAGCCTCTGAACAATTTAGTTCTGACTGAAAATCCGTCAGAGACGGATCGACGGTGGTAATTTTATTGCTCACACACACATACACACATTGAAAGACACAGGTTGTGCACCAACTTGGGAGGAATTCTGTTCTAAAGAACATTGTTAGAACGGTCACTCGGAAACCAGAATGATTCAAGGCAATGGGGTTGGGACCAAACTGGTAGGATATTGGCCACAACCGTAGTGGCCATGGCCCTGAGGGAAGGTTCTACCGGGGGGACATTTATTGAACCATACGACTTAAGGCAATATGGGTATCAAAATTCATGGTTTTTGATACTGGTAATGAAAATGGCTATTTTGACAGGATTGGCCACACCCAGAGTGGCCATGGCCCTGAGGGAAGGTTCTACCGGGGTGGCCATGGCCCTGAGGGAAGGTTCTACCGGGGTGGCCATGGCCCTGAGGGAAGGTTCTACCGGGGGGACATTTATCGAACCATACGACTTGGGGCAATATGGGTATCAAAATTCATGGTTTTTGATACTGGTGATGAAAATGACCATTTTGACAGGATTGGCCACACTCGGAGTGGCCATTGCACAGTGTTCGGAATGGCAAAATTAAGTGGAATAAATTGATAACTCTTTTATTTGACGTCCTAGCCAAATGGTGTCTTCGGAAGAGTTGTTGTACTTGATAAGGGCTATCTTTTGAAGATATTGACATACAGGGTGACGACCTTCCAGGGTGTCAACCATAATTAACTTTGTTGGATGACGTTGTAGGGCTTTGGTGTCTTGGGCAAAGTTGTAGAGAAGAAAAATTCACGAAGGTTGGTCCAAGGCGTCAAATTTGTAGCTCTTAATCTACTCGAGATATACGCCAGTTTTGCAAAAATGGTCCAAAAAGCACTTTTTTGTGATAACTTAAAATGTTAGCGTTTTAGCGGCCTACTATGTTCTGAAGAGTTGTTTATGACATAAAATTTCATATCTTTGCCGAAAACAGCAAAATGTTTTGAGCCTTTATTGAGGAGTTATAACCATTTGTAAGTGATTTTGAGCCTATTTTCAAGTTGCAATGTTTTCAAAATGGCGCATTTTGGCGCAAAACCGAACAATGCACCTGAAAGTACACACTTTCAACTACATTTCCTGAAAATATCTCCGTGTATATATTTTTAGATATCTCAATTTGAATTTGCCGATTTTTAATCAATTTATTTATAAATGTTATTCGAAATCATAATGAATACAAGGTGAAAATCGGTAAATTGAAGGGTAAATTGATCGATTTTTATGGAAATTACATTGTCTATGAAAAAATACGACAACCTTTCCAGAGTGACCACATATGAAAGGAAATACTTAATTTTAAATACGAACAATTATTTAAAATTTTCACTTACATTATTTTTGGGAAAAACATGTATTTATTCATAATTTTAAAATGTGTATCATAGTTTTAAGCATGAACAATGTTTTACTGAGGGCGTCAATAATTAGAGTTCACGCGCGGTGATACGACCGCAAGATAATGGTAGCATGACAGCCGCAAGACAACCGCAGAACAAATTTTTGGCTGTTGTCAAAGGTTGCCTTGAGTTTTGAGCTGACTTTTTGGAAAATATTCAAAACAAACCAAGTTGACAGCCAAATCAACCAGAATTTCAGTTCAACTTGCTGATTTTTATAAGGCGGCAATAATCTTCAGTCAATCACAGCGAAGGAGAAACGTGATTTTATCTCGCAATAAGCAATATTAAAATCGATCAATTTACCCTTTCAATTTACTGATTATTACCACGTTTCAATAAGATTCCGCTTAAAAATTATAAATATATTGATTAATAAAAACCGTTAAATTCAAATTGAGATACAGTGGACTCTCTCGTTGTCGATATTGAAGGGACCGTCGAGAGCAGGAGTTATGAAATTATAGAACAAAAAATCAAAGCAATCTATTTGGAGGGACTGAACAATTTATTAACAGCTGGAGTAATATTGATATCGAGAAGATCGACAACGAGAGAGTCCACTGTATCTCTAAATCGACACCGATAGACACGGAGATATTTTCAGAAAATGTAGTTGAAAGTGTGTACTTTCATGTGCATTGTTCGGTTTTGCGCCAAAATTCGCCATTTCGAAAACATTGCAACTTGAAAATATGCTCAAAATCACTTACAAATGGTTATAACTCCTCAATAAAGGCTCAAAACATTTTGTTGTCTTGGGCAAAGATGTGTAATTTTATGTCAAAAACAACTCTTCAGAACATAGTAGGCCGCTAAAATGCTAACATTTTAAGTTATCACAAAAAAGTGCTTTTTTACCATTTTTGCAAAAATGACGTAGTAGATTAAGAGCTACAAATTTGGCGCCTTTGACAAACTTTCATGAAATTTTCTCCTCTACAACTTTGCGCAATACACCAAAGCCCTACAACGTCATCCAACAGAGTTAGTTTTTGGTTGACACCCTGGAAGGTCGTCACCCTGTATGTCAATATCTTCAAAAGATAGCCCTTATCAAGTACAACAACTCTTCCGAAGACACCATTTGGCTAAGAGGTCAAATAAAGGAGTAATCAATTTATTCAATTGCCCTTAGGGAAGGTTTTACCGGGGGGATATTTATCGAACCATATTGATACTGGTAATGAAAATGGACATTTTGGCAGGATTGGCCTCAACCGAAGTGACTATGGCCCTGGGGAAGGTTCTACCGGGGACATTTATCGAACCATACGACTTGGGACGGTACCAAAAACCATGAATTTTGATACCCATATTGCCCCAAGTCGTATGGTTCGATAAATGTCCCCCCCGGTAGAACCTTCCCTCAGGGCCATGGCCATTCCGAGTGTGGCCAAACCTGTCAAAATGGCCATTCTACCATAAATTTTGATACCCATATTTTCCCATTCGTATGGTTCGATAAATGTCCCCCCGGTAGAACCTTCCCTCAGGGCCATGGCCACTCCGGGTGTGGCCAATCCTGTCAAAATGGCCATTTTCATCACCAGTATCAAAAACCATGAATTTTACTACTCATATTGTCTCAAGTCGTATGGTTCGATAAATGTCCCCCCGGTAGAACCTTCCCTCAGGGCCATGGCCACTCCGGGTGTGGCCAATCCTGTCAAAATGGCCATTTTCATCACCAGTATCAAAAACCATGAATTTTACTACCCATATTGTCCCAAGTCGTACGGTTCGATAAATGTCCCCCCGGTAGAACCTTCCCTCAGGGCCATGGCCACTCCGGGTGTGGCCAATCCTGTCAAAATGGCCATTTTCATCACCAGTATCAAAAACCATGAATTTTGATACCCATATTGTCCCAAGTCGTATGGTTCGATAAATGTCCCCCCGGTAGAACCTTCCCTCAGGGCCATGGCCACTCCGAGTGTGGCCAATCCTGTCAAAATGGCCATTTTCATCACCAGTATCAAAAACCATGAATTTTGATACCCATATTGTCCCAAGTCGTATGGTTCGATAAATGTCCCCCCGGTAGATCCTTCCCTCAGGGCCATGGCCACTCCGGGTGTAGCCAATCCTGTCAAAATGGCCATTTTAATCACCAGTATCAAAAACCATGAATTTTAATACCCATATTGTCTCAAGTCGTATGGTTCGATAAATGTCCCCCCGGTAGAACCTTCCCTCAGGGCCATGGCCACTCCGGGTGTGGCCAATCCTGTCAAAATGGCCATTTTAATCACCAGTATCAAAAACCATGAATTTTAATACCCATATTGTCTCAAGTCGTATGGTTCGATAAATGTCCCCCCGGTAGAACCTTCCCTCAGGGCCATGGCCACTCCGGGTGTGGCCAATCCTGTCAAAATGGCCATTTTCATCACCAGTATCAAAAACCATAAATTTTGATACCCATATTGTCCCAAGTCGTATGGTTCGATAAATGTCCCCCCGGTAGAACCTTCCCTCAGGGCCATGGCCACTCCGGGTGTGGCCAATCCTGTCAAAATGGCCATTTTCATCACCAGTATCAAAAACCATGAATTTTGATACCCATATTGCCTAAAGTCGTATGGTTCGATAAATGTCCCCCCGGTAGAACCTTCCCTCAGGGCCATGGCCACTCCGGGTGTGGCCAATCCTGTCAAAATGGCCATTTTCATCACCAGTATCAAAAACCATGAATTTTGATACCCATATTGCCTAAAGTCGTATGGTTCGATAAATGTCCCCCCGGTAGAACCTTCCCTCAGGGCCATGGCCACTCCGGGTGTGGCCAATCCTGTCAAAATGGCCATTTTCATCACCAGTATCAAAAACCATGAATTTTGATACCCATATTGCCTAAAGTCGTATGGTTCGATAAATGTCCCCCCGGTAGAACCTTCCCTCAGGGCCATGGCCACTCCGAGTGTGGCCAATCCTGTCAAAATGGCCATTTTAATCACCAGTATCAAAAACCATGAATTTTGATACCCATATTGTCCCAAGTCGTATGGTTCGATAAATGTCCCCCCGGTAGAACCTTCCCTCAGGGCCATGGCCACTCCGAGTGTGGCCAATCCTGTCAAAATGGCCATTTTAATCACCAGTATCAAAAACCATGAATTTTGATACCCATATTGTCTCAAGTCGTATGGTTCGATAAATGTCCCCCCGGTAGAACCTTCCCTCAGGGCCATGGCCACTCCGGGTGTGGCCAATCGTGTCAAAATGGCCATTTTAATCACCAGTATCAAAAACCATGAATTTTAATACCCATATTGCCCCAATTTGCATGGTTCCGTAAATGTCCTCCCGGTAGAACCTTCCCCAGGGCACTGGCCACTCCGGGTGTGGCCGATATCCTACCAATTTGTTCAAAATCATTTCGGTATTCCGGTGACCGTTCTGGCAACCGTCAATATCTTCTTGGACCTCCCTCAAGTTTATGCACCACCTGTTTCTTTCAACGTGTGCGTGTGTGTGTGAGCATTAAAATTCCCAACGTAAGGTCCTTCTTTGATGAAAGTCTGATGGACACTAAATCCTCCAGAGGCTAACTTTTAGCTTAAATAGTTTTCACGGCATCCACGCAACAGAAACAGAATGTCACGCCGAGGGCATGCGACGGTAACGCTACATTTTCGAAAAATTTTGCATTGACACCGCAGATAGAGCTTTAAGACAAAGTCCTTTGTCAAAATAAATAAAAGTAGTGTTTTTTGCAAATCAAGTGACAAAAAGTTAAATTAAAAATCGCCAATTTTTTTTAACGTGTATCATTTTTTTCCAGTGTATTCCGTATCCATACCTACAACTTTGCCGAAGACACCAAATCGATCAAAAAATTCCTTCAAAAGATACAGATTTTTTAATTTTCCTACACCATTTTTGTATGGCCAGCTGCCAAATTTGTATGGAAAATTATATGGACAAACTATTGATGCAAAATGGCTTCTTTGGGCATACCGAAGGCATCAAAAAAGTTTCAGTCGGATTAAAAAATACAAAAATTAAAATTTAAGAAAAAAGACCGATTTCTAAGAGAATTGCTCTTATGTTAAACATGATGTTCTAAACTTATCTAAAATTTTATTTGCTGTCGTTTTTTGTTTTTTAAATTATTTTCAAAGAAATATTGCAAGCTTTTCTAGTCATGTCATATTGAAAAATAAATAAATAATGAGAAAAATATCTTAAATAAGAGACTAATTTAATTTGAATAAAATTGGATTAAAAATTGTGGTTCATTTTAAATCCAAAGCACAACAAAAAAAAAAACATCAGCTCACTGAAAACGGCTGACCTTATTTAGATTGAAGTGTAATTTATTACCGATAAGTAGTATTGAGTAATGCTATGATCTTAAGCTTGAAAAATAAGAGAAATATAATGTAAAAAAAATCTCATGACTATTTCAAAAATATCCCGGTATCCCGGGAATTCCAGGGATTCAGCAAATATTTTTCCAGTTTCCCGGGAAATTCAAAACCCGGGAAAATTGGACGCTCTAAATTTCACTAAAATTTTGTTTAGTTTTGGCTGCCGATGCAAAAAATCAAACTTAAAATGCCATTCATCATTGATATTACCTTGGTGATGGTTTGGGCATGAACAAAAAAAACCTGTTTTTCGAAATACTAAATTTGGCATAATAGCCGAATCTTCAATTATGGGCAGATGAGCAATAAATGATTTTCTTTTGCCCATATTGCATAATAGTAGTATATGCAACAAGCAGCACAAAAAATCAGTACGAATCTTCCATTTCTTCAACAAGGTTTACCGAGTTGAATAAATTCGAACAATGCTGAATTATCATGATTTGTCTAATGTTTTAGCAATTTCTGAAAAAAACACACTTTGCATTGAATTTTTAAAGTGAATCAATAAAGTATTTTATACGATGAAGAGTAGGTCATTTTATTATTATAAAATGACTAGATAAATCAACAGTATCACAACGGTATCATCATTCTTGAACGACGAAATGGCCTTCCTCGCTCTACCGAAAATAACAGATTGGAAAATTAATACCTTTCAATACCAATGCTGAAAAGTATTACTTTTCAGTACTGAAATGGTTGGTGAAAAGTTGAATTTTTTAGCATTAGTATCAAAATAGTCTTTTATGCTACAAGCGTCGTACATTTATCCAATGAGGTTCACCGAGTTGAATAAATACGACGAGTGCTGATCAAATTTAGCAACGAGTTCCATTCAACATTTTTTGCAATTCCGAAAACAAATAAGTACAAGTAAATTGCATTTGCACATAACAAAATGGAGTCACATGATACTCTAACGCACTCGTGCAGAATTTCTTCGTCAAGGGTTAGGTCTTAGGTGGCACGCGCACGCGTTCTTGGGCATCATCTACGTCCACATTTATCCGCATTCACACACAGGCAGGGGATCGTCCATAAACCATGTTTGTTTCGGGTAGAGTCTGCTGTCGGTGAAACCTTGAAATCCATTCAAAAAATGAAAATAAATAAATACACATCTACACTGCGTAACTTGTGGACGCTCCGCTTCTAAGACAAACGAACCCAAAGCCGACGCTTGGTGTTTTTGTCGGTCAAACACTCCAACGAACGTGGCGGCGACGGGGGCCAAAAATAGCTCAGTCGTCTCGATTGCTCAAACCCGACAAGATCTCCCGCCCGAAACGCGCCGCGTGATTTTTCATTCTGAGTCAGTCAGTTTTTTTCGCAGTAATTTCGAAACGAACGAGGAAAAAATTTCCCGCGAGAAGGAAAAACTTTATATTATTTGCAATGATTTAATAATCGTTCCGGACAGCAGCAGCAGCAGTGCTTGACTTTTCCGAAAAGTGCAGTGCAACGAATAAATATTAGTCAGGCCCAGTGTGGCCAGCAGCGGAGGCCAATTGGGGTGGCAATTAATTTTCCCGAAAGTCGGAAAAGTTAACGTTTTGCAGTTGTAGGGGGAAGTAAAATGGGTAGTTTTCAGTCGACCCACGCTCGCGAGCAAGAGTCGCGACCGGTGGAGGACGAAGTGAAGGGGAAGGAGAGTGTTGGGGAGGAGGAAGAGGTGAGCAGTTCTCTGGGGTTACGCAAAGTGATTAGTTTAGCTTTTTTTTAATTTGGGTGTAAATTTATGCACATTTTTGTTATGACCAAAGGAACTTTTTAAATGCTCCGAATACAAAAAAAAAATATGAAAAAACTTAATGTATTTTATTCGAAAAAGGATGTTAAAATCGTTCACACATATTTGAACAAATTAAAAAAATATATTTAAGCTGTCCATTAATTTCAAAGTGTTCTAGAAAATCAGTTTTTCGACATTATCTCAAATCAATTATTTTCAAAATTCATGCTTGAACTGATTAACTGGTTTGCAAAATATTGAAAAACTTAATTCATTAAACTTATTTTGTTGTTTTGGATAACATAAATACGGTGTTTTTCCGTTTCTGCCTCAGTTTATTGGGTATTTTTATAATTGGTGATTTTAAAGTGGTGGTTCTTTTTTAACATTCACAATTTTTAATTATTGTTTATTTTTATGAAGCAGTAGTTAAGCCAGAAAAAAATCACAATTTTTAATCTATTTTTTTAATGCCTTAACGTGTTCCATTTGAATAATAATGCCTTGATTGCCTGCAATATTTTTTTAATAGATTTTACAAAATTAATCTTTTTTTTTGTTTGCATAGATTTTTTTGTCAATAACCTTTTGAAAAAAATGTAGTGCTTAAACAAATTTAAAATAAATTAAAATTAAAATTTTAACTTAAAAATTAAATAAGTTAAATGTTATCATCTGCATTTGTTCTAAATATCTAAAATAAAAAATCTAGGCTTTAAAAAACAATAAGATGAAGGAAAGCCAAAAAACAGTCAAGAAAGTTGCCATTACATTTTTTTTTGGAAAAACGCCTTATAGCAGATGCATTTTAAAATACAAATTTGTTATTTGAATTCCAGCTTTATAGAAAATGTTGATCTATTTCCATCTATTTCTATTTCCAGCATTTCTAAGATTTGTTTTGATACATTTACTTTTAATCTAAACGTGATTGATCAAGTCTTTTCAAATACACCAATGATGGTTCGAGTCTCGAAAAAAATCTATTAAAAATTACTTAAACTCTCGAATTTACACCTTTTTCAAAAAGTGATAAGAGTTTTCCTCTTAATCGATATTTTAAAAGCATAAAAAAATCCTAAAAAAAATATCTCAATAACCCAATTGGCAATAAAACTCAAAATATTATAAAAAACGATTCCCAAAAGTAATAAACCAAAATAAAGATTTTTCTTTAAGACACTAGGCAGAGTAAAAACTGATACAAAACATAATTTTTGAAAAGCAATGGGGAGCAAAATTTTTAAATACTAAATTGTTGGTATTATGAAGGAAGATAATTTCAAATATTTTATATAACTTTGACAATGTTTTAAAATTGTTTTAAAAGAGCCGATTTTGGCAGGTACATGTATTAAAGTTTCATTATTTGCTAGAATTTTTTAAACAATCTGCACTAAGTTTAACAAAAAAATTCATTTCAATTTCTATCGAAATCATATTTAAAAATAGTTTTTCAAACCAAAAAATCGTCAAAAAACATTTAAAAAAAAATAATATAAAGAAAAGGTACTCTGCAGAGGATGTGATTCAAGCATAAACAATCAAATAAAAAAGAAAAACAAAAAACACAAAACAATAGAATTTTAGTATTTAGAAAAAAATAAGTTCCTCAAATTAACAAAACAAATCAAAATATTGTGAGCAGCACAATTTATTTGAATAATATTTCTTAATAAAACCGAGCATTACTGCAAACGATGATTCAATCATTTTTGAAAGAAAAATAAAATTTTCAGTAATGAAAGTATATTATATGACCAAACAATTCGATATGTTTGCAAATGTTTCAAAATTGAACTTACTTTGAATGAACGATTACCAATTTTTACATTGCTCATGCTTTTTTTTTTGCTTTGTTTTATGTATGCAATACTTAATTAAATTAAAGAACCACAAATAGCAAAACTTAATTCAAATAAATTATGAACGAGTCAGTTATACCAATCATCTGGAGTATGAATGTAAATAATAAAAAAGATTTTTTTTATTAAAGGCAAGAAACATAGTAATTTTTGTGCAAAACAGTCCTCACCTCACGCTTACGAGATTCTTTTGAAAATGATTATTTAAATTCATCGTTTGATAATTTCAGTTATTATTTAAACAATATTTCAAATAAGTTACCTCATATTTTATGAATACATGCAACAGTTCAAAATTTCTCACTAAAAATCGTGTGCATAACTTTTACACAAATAAAAAAAATCAAAACTCTGAAAATTGCGTTTTTCCAGAGAACTGTTCAGCCAACTAGCGATCCGCTAGTGAATAAAAGTTGTGCAATAATCGAGAAGGAAACAGCGACAGCAGCAGCGTCGGAAGAATCGCTCCCAACGGTCGAACACGATGCCTCTACGGAAGATCCGGACGAGTTCGAATCGTGCTGCGATGGAAGCGTCGAAAGATGCACGGAACTGGCCGAATTCCGCGAGGAACTGGCCAGAAATCGTGGCCTGCGGCAAGCCAAAATGGCGGACATCAAGCAAGAGATGGAACAGCTGCGTGCGAGCTTGACCGAAGAACGAAGCAAGAATCGCGCGTTGATTCGCTACATCCAAAGCAAAGAAGCGGGGTCATCGGAACCGTTTGCGGAGCAAACGACGCTAACGATCGTCGAAACAGCTGCCGAAGCGGAAGCAGAACAAAGCGACACCAACACCGACGCACGGCTCACGGTGAAGAAAGACTTGGCTGAGTCACAGCTACAGCTTCAGCAGGCGAACGGCGAACTGCTCTCGCTACAGTCCACCGTCGATCAGTTGCGCGGCCAAATTCAAGCGCTCCAGACGCCGTCCGAGGAGGAGCAAGCGGCTCGTGACGAACGTAACCGGGAGTTCCGGAAGCAGCAGGCGGATCTTGCCGATGCGCAGTTTCACCTGCAGCTCGCAAACGCCGAAGTGCTGTCCATGCAGACGGACATCAGTCAGCTGAAGACGCAGATCAAGGGGCTGAAAGACGTTATCAAGGCGGGAAAGGAGATTATCAACATACGGGAGGATCAGGTGGAGAAGGTAAGTGGCTCGGTAGGAGACAGGTGTAAATATTAGTGGTGACGGTCATGTTTACGGAGCTGGTGCCAAGAAAAACCGCGGGTGAAGTGGGGAGTTTAAGGGAAGAGACAACACACGGAATAGTGCACTTGAACTTTGTGGGGAACACGTTGTTTGGCACATGCTGACTGGTTGGGCAGACAGCAGCACGTGATTCGGTATTTTAATTGGATGTGATTTAAGTGTATTTTTTGGAAAGCGGCGTTAAATGACAACGTGGTCAAGTGCAGAAGCAGTTGTTTTGAAATTTATTGACAGATTTTTTGAGGGTTGAGCAAAAACAAGTTTTTTTCTGTATGTCTGTAGCACGATTAATTTGACAAAAATATTTGTGCTTTTTTCGCTAAAATCAAACTCAGACTGGCACGCAGATTCTTCTTTTAAGAAACTAAGCAACAAACTTTCATAGTGAAAACTTAAGAGAATCTTAATAACGGGAAACGTGTTTTTTATCAAATTAAAAAAACAACTGCGTCTTTCCATAGTAATTTCTATACAAATCGCTTTGCGCAAAGTAAGGAATAAAACAAAAAATCTAAATCTAAATTGTTCGCTCTACAGCATTGCCTTGGCGTTCTCGATTGCGAGATTCCTACTCGAAACTAGGTGTCCGAAGGCTTGATTGTTGAGGCAATTGCAAACCTCTTTTTACACTTTAGCTTCCATCCACCCCGGGATTCGAACTGACGACCTTTGGATTGTGAGTCCAACTGCCTACCAGCGACTCCACCGAGACAGGACCCAGGGAGACGACTCCTACACCTGGGCTGAGTTATCGACCTAACCTCTAGGTTAGACTGGGGCCAACATTTACTTCCCCGTCCGACGGAAGGTGTGATCAAACATATCTCGTCTCGAAAAATGCCACCAGGACCTTTTGGGATCAAACCCAGGCCGACTGGGTGAGAGGCAACCACGCTTACCCCTGCACCACGGGTCCCGATCTAAACAATATTCCTCAAATTGTGAGGGATTGTTCAGGACCTCAACCAGGGTTAGCAGGCAAATTAAAAAAAAAATCAGACTAATTGTCGATAACAAAATCTGGCAGCAAAAATAGACCCGTAAAGGAAACGCTTGATAAATACAACAATGTTTTTTTTTGTATTATAATCTTTGAAATATATTTGTAACGGTCTAACTGATTTTGTTTACAGTATTTTATAGGAAATGAATCCAAAATGATATTGATAGTTCCCGTAGTTTTCTAAATACAAAAGTGTGTGTAAAAAACGCTCGGTGCAAAAAGCTCTTATTGATGTGCCCCTTCAAATTACTTAGATTAGAAATTAGATAAGATTAGAAATATTAAACTTTTAAAAACATAATCTAAAAACCATTTCAAAACCAGTTCAAATCGGCTAAAAACTATAAATCTGGTACAGTTATTGCATGAGCATAAATTATGATTTACCTGTCAAGACTTGAAAAATCGGCATACCCAGAATTGTCTGGCAACCTTGCAGCAACCCTTACCTCAACTAAGGGAGCATTCTTTTATAACGTAACGCAAAAAAAAAAAGATTTTTGGACTTCCTTCCCCCCTTGTAACAAAATTTCCATACACATTTTAAAAATTATCAAATTATCAATTGCGTTACGTAATAAAAGAACGCTTCCTCAATAATTATTGAGTTATAAAAATTATTTTGTCTAACTAAATTGTTAGTAGTAGTGACTCCCGGCACAATTTTTTTTCTTTGATATAATCGATTAACCATTTATTGAAACAATGGTAAATGCAACATGGATTTTTTTAATTTACCAAACCTAAGTGCTCGCTTAATAAGCCGAATTACCATTTAACATGTTGAACTTTTTTTTTAAATTAACTAACATGCATTTGCACACTCCTGTCATGATAGAAGGCGTCATCTATTTAGTTACACTGAGTTCGGTCACATATTTATTTTTAATTAACTAAGGCGATCATTAGGCTTAGTGATTTTTCACGCTCAAAAATTGCAAATTTTACGGGGACCCTAATTTCAAAACACCAAATTTCACGGAAATTTCGTGGAAAGTGAAAAATGCTTCATTAAACATTAAAAATAATTCACCAAATGTGAACGTGATACAATAAAAAAAAATCTAATTAAAAAAAAAGTTTTCACGTGGTTTATTGATGGGCTCAATACATATTTTGAAACGAAATGTAGGTCGTGTTTATTCATTTATTATACTGCTTTTATAATATTCGACTAATATAGCATAAATGTTTTTGCTGATTTACTTCTATTTAATCTTTTTACATTTTATTGAATTTCATATAAAATCTTTTCCAGCCAAAATGATTAAAATAACTTAATTTTTCGGCGACATTCTGCTCAGCAAGAATTTATTTTTATATTTTCATCTCACTATTTAAAAACTAAATTTAAAATCAATAGGCAAAAATCATTTAATCTGTAACGAAATCTTCAAAATAAAAAAAGTCACCCCAAATAATCAAATATCGTGAAAATCAAACAGGACTCAGAAAAACTTCAAAATGTTATTAAATGGTGTTTTACAAAATCAAAAATACTATTCATTTAATCTTTAATAATCCAAGCTTGAATCTATTAATTTCTTTCAATAAAATAAAAATATTATTCAGTTAAGTTAGTTTCCTAAGAAAAAGTAATAAACTATTATTGATTTTCTCAACCACAATCTATTTTCTCAAAAGTTATCTCTAGTCTAATGAAATTCAATTATTATATTCTGATTGCTTGCTCCTCCGGTCAACGATATATTGACTCAGAGAAGGAAAATGTTTCCACTGCTTTTTATTTATAAAAAAAAACAATTCAATTTAAAGAAATCTGTGTAATCCTTCAAAAAAAATTTAAAATATACTTGTTCAATTTTAAAAAGCTTTGTTTGAAAAAGCCAAAATTTGTTAATAAAAATTAACTTTGAGAATAACCGCAATCAAATGATTGATGATATCATCCTCGTGATAACTTGATGATTCTGAGAATATTTTTTTTTACTTTGAATGATTTTTGTTAACATCATTTAAGTATTCACAGCATTCACTTATCATTTAATTTTGGAACAATTTTATGTTGATGTGTGTTTTGCTAGCAATTCATCAAATTATTCACATCGCGCTTTTCAACTGAAAACTGATTAAATGAATTTAAAAGTCTTTATAGATGAAATTTTTATTATGTTTTTATTGCACGGTATTTCAAGGAAATCTTCAAATTTCAAAAATATTACGCTGTCCGCGAGATCATAAAAATTCACCAACCCTAGTTATGAGCTTTAATTTTTTTTTAAGAAATAGCCTTATTTTGACATGAAAAGTAGTTAAAAATAAGACCAAAGTTAGCAAAAGAAAATAATATTTCTAAAACACTAGCAACAAGTACAATAATCATGCTTAAGCTAATTAAAAAAATAGTTTCTATTCATTTTGATTAGTGAACCATGAATCAAAAATCTTGAAGTCAAATTACTGAACATTGATGTAAACTGAATGCAATACAAACAATCAGATCTGCACCCGGTTAGTCATTTTCTGTGACTATTTATTCAGGGCACATTTCACTTTCTTTTTTTCCGCTTACGGAATCTGCATCACGATTCCGCAGGCAGACCAGGGCAAAAAAGAAACATCCAGGAAGCAAACGTCGACAAATGAAATCTTTACAATCAACAAAGTTTCCTTTTTTCCCGCGTGCGCGCGCTCATTTTCCGACTTTTTACTCCGCTTTTCGCAGTCTTTCAGTCGTTGGCAGTGTAGTTTTGTTGTTCAGTTGTTTGCCCATATTTACATTTTACCGGGTAAACGGTAGGGTAAATGCTTGAATTTTTGGTTTACAAAATAAGTATTTGAGAATAATTTCAGTACAATTTGAGTGATTTTGTAAAATCCACTCTAAATTTGAATTTACATTGAATTAATTCAAAAAATCGAAGATCCCCCCTCCTTTCACAGTCTTTTGCGTTCTGCACTAAAAACCCGTTTCTTTCTTCCCCCCCCCCCCTCCCACCCAGCTTAAGGCGAAACTGCGCCAGATCGAGGACTCGCTGGCGGAGCGTGAGATGCAGATTATGTCCTCGGATCTGCGCCGCCAGTACGAACGACAAATGGCCAACATCCGCAGTCTGCGCGAGCTGTACGAGGAGCGGGAACGCGTCTCCCGGATGGAGCGGGACAATCTGCTGAGGCAGCTGGAGCTGCGCAAGAATGACCTCGAAGCCGAGCAGGAAAAGTGAGTACCTTAAAAGCAAGGCCCGTGTTGTGGTTCTGGTTCGTTTGATTAATTGTGTTGTCGAGTGTTGTCGGTCTTTGAAACGGAAACTTAATAACGACGTTTAAATTAAACGAAAGTGAGGCAGAACACGTTGTTTGTCAAGATTGTTCTGGATTGTGGTGTTCTTAAAATAAACGAGTCGTTTAAATTTTATGAGGTGAATGAGCTAGAAATTATGATTCATGACTTTTGAGGAAAATTAAATCGTTAGATTTTTTGTATCACAATTTATTTTATACCGTGTAAAAGTCATGCAACTTTTTTTTTCTTTTCAAAATGCCAATAAAATCATGAAAATATAGTTTTTTTATGTGGCGTCTATTTTTGATGCGTGTTCCCAAAATTTAAAATTTGTAGAAATTCTTAAAGTGCTCGATTTGAATGAAAAACGTAATTCAATACATCTCAAATAAATAACAAGTGATTATACAGGTATTTTAACTAAAAATATAAATTTTTATCGATTTATTTTTCCTTTTTTGAAGGATGAGGAAAAACTTGAAATAAAATTAGCAGTGCCCTTATTTTTCATAAAATAGAGCAAGCTTGAAATAATGTTGGAACCTTTATCATTGTAAAAAAAAGAAATTTAATTTTCATTTCCAATGGCAGGGTGGCCACTCAAGTCGGGAAATCGGGAACGTCGGGAAAAAGTCGGGAATTCGCCAAAATCCGCAAAAAATTGGGAAAAAGTCGGGAATTTGTGTTTTTTTGTCAAAAAGTTGGGAAAAGTCGGGAATTCTGAGCATACTTGTTTGAAAATTATTTTTCAACTTTTGAACAATTTTAAAATTGAAGGCACTCATTTCTGCTTTAGTAACTTTCTTTAAATTTAAAGTTCTTTTGACTATTTCAAAATATTTGAGTATTGAAAAGCTGTTTAAGACATTCAAAATCTTAATGAATATTGGGGTCTTTGACACAGATTTTCATAATATTTTTTTATGAATCAAATGATCGCTATTATTTTTTGTTCATTAAACAAGAGGTAAAGTCAATGAAAAACTAATATAAAAATAAATCCTGATAGATTCTATTTAATTTTGTCAATAAATTGAATATTTGAAAACAGATTCCAAATTGAATGTGGCAATTTTTTTTTTTTGTAAATATTATTAATTGTTTAACTAAATTCATTAAGTAATTTAAAGTATGTTTTTTTCCCAAATGTTACCCTTGAACATTTTTTTGTGAGTATGGGTTAATTACCTACCATAAATAAAGCTTTATTTTCAGTTTTCGGAAAACTTAATTATCACATAAAATCCAAAATTGAAAAAAAAATTACGTTTTTAAAACATAAAGAAAATTTTGAAATTGCAAAAAAAAATCAAGGAAATTTTGAGTTTTTTGCAATAAAATTGTTTAAAAAATAGTCTCATCAAACATTTTGCTTAAAGAAAGTGGGAAAACATACAATCATATCAAACTGAATTTTAATTGAAGAAACAAACAGTTAAATACTGACCACTAGATAAATTTGCATTGATTAGAAAATTCAATATCAAAAATTACAAAATTAAAAAGGGAACTTGGCAAAAACATTTTGTTATGAATTCCTTGACATTTTTCTAAATCCTTTAAATGAATAATAACAGTAATTGGGTCCTAAAATGAAGCTTAGATTGCTGATATTATTGTTTACAGCGATAAAGCTTATTTTTCTGAGTACAATGACCCTTTGTACGACCACAAAGAGTTTAAAATGGATTTTTAAATCAATTTTGAAAAATTAACCTCGCGGTCCTTCTTGACAGAAAAGCTCCTACTTGACAGCTTGTTCCAAGGGGACCATAGTTGATCCATCGAAAAAATGTTGTCTTTTCAATATTTTTTTTTTTGCATGAAAATGAAAAAAAGTGATCAGAAAAGGTTTTTAATCGTGTTTTTTACCGTTGTACATAAAAATTGGCATAGGGCTTTAGTACCCAATTATATTTGAATCATTCTTTGATTTAAAATGATGATGAAGTTTTAAAAAAATAGGATCGAGATTTTAAGTTCAGTTATCTTTAACTTTTTGTCATTTCCAGTTGAAACGAAGTATCAAAAACTATACGTTTGCCAATTTAAAAAATAACATGGAAGTTTTAAGTATTGTTGAACTTTCGATTATTTTTTCAAAGACTAATTGTTTGTGTTTCTACTCTGAATCATAATAATGAAATTAAATTTTTGAAGTTTTTTTATTTGTTGTTTAATTTCTGTAATTACAAAAAATGCCTTTATTTGGATTTTTTTTTTAAATTCATTGAGAATTTTTTTTTCGGTGGTTTATATTGATTTTTTTATAGAAAGTTTTTGTTTGAAATCATTATTTAGATAACAAATGCCTATTATTTGAACATTCTGGAAAAGTCTGGAAAAAAGTCGGGAAAAAGTCGGGAAAAAGTCGGGAATTTGAAAATGGAATTTGAGTGGTCACCCTGCAATGGGCAATATTTCAGTGAGATACATTTTTCCTGTAAACAAAATTTGTTTTGAAATTTCATGTTTTTGTAACTTTTTTTGAATATACAACAAACACCCTAGGAAAATAATATTTTAATTTTTTTTCATTTGGAAATTTAAAAATAATTTAATAAAAGGAATTAAAATTTCTATTCTGCTTTCATTTAACATTTTAAAATATTTTATTTTGTTTATTTATAAATTTTATGCCGGTACAAATTTTGTTTGAGTTTATTTAAGTCGGGCCAAAAAATCAGGGGGCAAAAAAAAAGATTTTCAATAAAGATAAAAAAAGTTATGTACAATCACTGAAATCAATGTAAAATGTATTCCTCTGCGTTTTGCACGTTTGGGATGATTGAAATAACAATTTTTTTTCGCGGACATTTTTGTATTTTTCTGCAAATTTTACATTTTTTTTAAACTAATGATTGCATATCAACTGAACAGGTATAAAATGCATATTCCAATAGGGTTTTCATTGAAATGTTGAATTTCTGGCATGTTGTTTCAATTATTACATTTTTTATTATTATTTTTTTTTTGCTTAATTGCAATGCATTCTCAATAGTTTACAATCGGTTTCAAAAGTTTTTTCAATGTAAATTTCAAGTTTAGTCAATTTTTTTCACGGCACTATGATGGTGTAAAATCTGGTTTAAAAAAATGTTTTTATGAAAAATCTGTGTGGAAATTATCGAAATCCTGGACATTAAAATTATTTAAAATCAATTTATAAAGCAAAATCGAATTTGCAATCGAAAAATAGATACTAAACATTTTGTTAGCTAAGTTGTATCGATTTCAGGTCATATTTATAGATACTTTCAGGTTTATTTCTGAGACATTAGAATTGATCAGTAAATTTTACTTAAGTTTCATTTTTTATCATTTAAAATTAGGTTAAATTAGGTGACACTAAACACAATTTTCTTCTATTAGAATTCTTTGTGAGGCTGCATCTCAGAAACTTATTGTCCGATTGTCAAAGTTCCAGAGAGAAAATTATAAGAAATTTCAGTTTTTAAAATTAAAAAAAAAATCAAAATACTAAAATTGAAAATGAAAAAAAAGGAGAGAAATTGAAAATTTATACCATTAAAAAGCTGTAACCTGAAAACGGTACATTTTTGCAAAAAAATAAATAAAAAAAAAAACAAAATGTTCAGTACTTTTTGATTGCAAAATCAATTTTGCTATAAAAAAATACTTAAAATAATAATTAATATATTTTTTATTTTGTTAAGAAAACAGAAAATTATATTTTCTAAACCAGATTATGTACCAAGTCCTCTTGAACATATGAAAGAATCGAAAATTAAAAAAAAACACGTAATTTGAGAATTTTAAAATTTTAAAGAGAAATTTTAAAGTCAAATAAAAAATCAGTTTTTCTTCTCTTTTTTTAAGTCCTAATCATAACCTACAACTTTGCCGAAGACACAAAATCGATCAGAAAATCCTTTCTCAAGATATTGAATTTCTTACATTTAAATACTAATTTTGTATGACCAACCCCAAATAAAAAAATAAAAATTTTAAAAATAGCGAAAAAATTTCGAAATTTTACAAAACTACTCGATGGTCCTTGATATTTAAAAGAAAGATAAAACTCACAAAAACTGTAATTCTTACATTTATATATTTATATATTTGCACACATAAAAAGGCATCGTTGGAGCTTAGCTGGGTGCTGAATAGTCGTTCGCAAAGCGGCCTCAATTTAGAACTGTCAAAGCGGAACCAATTAACTGTTCGCAAAATGCTCCCAAGAAATCGCAAGTATTGTAATCGATCAATAATTTATTTGTCAGAAATAAAAAAAAGTTGATGGCGTCGAACTTTTGAAACATTCAAAAGTGCCATTTAGATGCTCTAACGATTCACTAAATTCCACCCACTTCTGACGCAATTTTTCGTCACGTGGAAAACAAAAAAGGCCTCTTTTGGCCGCCCATCGTTTAGTCTATCAACAAAACACGAGCGAAGTACTTAATTTTGTCAGCGAAAAGTCTAACATCAACAGATCCAAAATGTTTCAAAACATGTCACTTCAGCAGCAAAAAAAATGTCACGCTTGAGCTTGAACATAGCCTTCTACTTTGTTTATGTTTACAGCTGTAGTGCAGTTGTATTAGTGAGGAGTAGTGGGGAGCATTCGAAAATCACGTTACGCATTCTGTCTTTTCAGCACCCAGGAGCTTAGCAAAAGTTTGGATTAAAAAAAGTTGATGAGGATTTTTGAAAATCATTATAGAAGCTGATTTTTAGTTTCTTAGCTATCTTTGGGATTTTCTCGATTTGAAGTTCAAAAATGAAGAATGTATAGAATATTCTCAGCTAAATCCAAAAAATATTTTTAAAAAAGGGCCTACATACTCTTCAATTTTAAAAAAAAATCTTAAATTTACTAATATTTATATGAAAACCTTTTAATAGCTATAATTTGTTAATGGTGACATCTTTTGCAAATAACATGTAAAGCACTGTTCGATGGCAAATATTACTTTTAAAAAATATGAAAAAATATTAAGTACATTTTCAATACTGCAATCATGAAACCATGAAATTCACATAAAATTAAGTTACATTTTTAAATCTTTTAAAGCACATTAAAAAATACGTTTTAAGAAAATTTGCAAAATTGATGTGATGATTTTTAGTAATTTTTTTTTTATTTTGCTCATCATAACCATCAAGATTACAATTGATTTCGAGTATTTTTTGAGGTTTCATTCTCATCGCTTTATATTTTTTTCAATATAAGGCTTGATGAAAAATTGTAAAATTCTTTCTTTTTTTGTAGATTTCTTCTTCTCACACAACAAATTCTTGATGCATTTTTTTTTTTCATCTCACGTGTTTTTGCAATAAATCACCGCATCAGCGCTGCCGCAGACATGTGATGATAAATAATTATGACAAAGCGGTCCAAAAATAGTCAATTACCATCGTCAACTAACCGTGTTTTCTTTTCATTTTCTCCCCCTCCCCGCTCACAAACAGAAACAAAAATCTCGAATCACACGTCGCTTCGCTGCAAACCGACCTGGAAGCGTCCAAAACCGAGCTGTTTGCCACCAAGGAACAACTCAGTCAATCCGAAGCCCAAGCGCGGCAACTGCAGTCCGAGATGACCGTGGTGAACCGGTTCATCTCCAAGTTTTTGCTCGGCATGAGCCAAAAGCAGGCCACCAGCAGCGTCCGGCTGGACAAGCTGGCCGAGGTGCTGGCCGAGAATCGTGACCTGCTGATTGAGATGACCAAACAGGAGGCGGAAACGTTTGATTTGGGCGCGTTTTTGCCCCGCGCGTTGTACGACCTGGTGGCCGAAGTGGACCAGGAGGAGGAGAGCGGGGGGATTGCTTTGGGGGATGAGGAAATGCTGAACGAGGTTCAGAAGGCGTCACCGGAACAGATTGCCGACAAGCTGCCCAAGGTTTGGCGGGTGTTAATCGAGCTGGTGAATCACCAGGAGCGGGCCGAGCAGGTGCCGTTTGTGGTGAGTTGAGTGAGGGGATGATGGTTCATTGTGAAATGGGTTTGAATTTATTCATGGTTGTGTTTCACTTCCACCCACGTCTAATTTGTAGGAAAATGGTGAATCAGAAGAATGTCTCAAGACGGAACAGACGAAGAATGGGCCGAAGCTGGTGGTCAGCGTTAGCAAGACGTATCTAAAACTTAAGGTAAGATATCATCCTTGAGTTCACCAAAATACCAAGAAATTGCAGCAATGCTTTCGTTCTATTGCGCACAGGACCTCATTCTGGAGAAGAAATCGCTCAAGAAGGAAACGAACCGCCTGAAGACGCTAAATACCCACCTCGAGCGCCGGCTGGAATCGCAGGAGAAACGCCTCAGCGTGGTGAGCCTGGAGTTGACCAAGACGTGGCACCTGGTTGGCAAGATGCAGGTTCGTTTCACCTTAACATTCGTTTGATTCGTTTGATTTTAAAGTGTTTTCCCCCTCGTCAGCGCCAACACCGTCAACTGCACACCCAGGAGCAGATCCTGCGCTACCATCTGCAGCAGAAGCGCCGGCTGTTGGGCGAGCTGAAGGAGGAGCTCGAGTACTGCCGGCTGAAGTGGTCCGCGGCACGGGCCAAGCACACCGAGTCCGAGGACCAGTGGCGCCAGCTGAAGGCCGATTTTGCCGCCCGGAAGCAGCAGGACTCGCTGAACGCGTCCGGTGAGAGTGGGTACAGCGATGAACAGCCCACGACGGACGATGAGGACGATGGGGTAGGAGGAGGTCAGCTGGAGTTCAAGAAGAAGCTGGGAAGGAAGGGTTGCAGCAGCCTGGTTGAGTTCCGCCGGAGTGCCTCGCTGGGGAATGTGTTGCTGTTGCAGGTTGCGGAAATGTTGGAGATGCGAAAGTGTCACAGCGAGTCCGACATGAAGTCGTTGGGCAACGTTGAGAGGGCGAATCAGTTCTGCAACGAGAAGATTGAGGATTTGCCGATCTTTCCGGAGGATGAGATTGCCTGCGGGGTAAAGAAGAAAGCCAAAAAGGGAAGAAAGAAGAAGAGAGGTGGTCCGGAAACGGCTGAAGAGATGTTCCTGAGATTGGCCGGACTTGTACAGGACACGAACGAGGAGGAAGATGAGGACGACTCGGATGAGGATCTGCCAGATGATTCGGAGTGTTCGGAGATTGAGAAGATCGAACAACGTGAGTCGACGCCAGTTAAAGAACCTGAACTGACCAGCGAGGAGTTGTTCAACATGAAACGAGAAGCAAGGTTGAAGCGAATGGCCGAACTGAACTCTAAACTAGACAACTACTCAAGCAGCCCAAATACCTCAAACGACAATACTATTTCAGAAACAGATTCAGCAGAAGCAGGTCCATCCTCCCAGGTGTTGACCTCCAACGAACAAGACGCGATGCAACGAAGAGCCGATCGACTCGAACGTCTAGAACGAGAAGCTCGCGAGTTCCGTCACAAACTGTCCCGTACCGTAACTCGTGGCAGCGAAATATCCGCTCAAATTGACGGAATCCACAACGGATTCATTGCACGACAGTCGGAGTCCCCGGTCCCAGGAAGTTCCTCAGAAACCCAACCCACAAGCCCACGCCCTTCAGAAATCCCACCGGAAGACCTAGCCCTCCTAACCGACCGCGAACGTAACTACACTCAGAGCCGTTCCGAACGACTTCAACAGCTCGAAGGTCACAGCCAGTCACTGCTGGACCAAATGAATCGCTCACTCAAGCGAGGCTCACGACTAACAACCCAACTCGACCTTCTTCACAGACGATACGGCGGCAGCAACGCTGATCAGCAAGATCAAGCCAATTCCACCACCGCAACCTCCGTAGAGCCACAAGAGCAACCCGTCGAACCCCAAGAAACGCCAGACTCCGTCGACAGCGTCCTGCTTGAACACTCAATCCTCATACCGCCAAACGGTCCCATCGAGCTCATCCTGGTCTCCGACGAGGAAATTCTCGAGGAAGTCGACCAGCTGTTGCCCACCCCCAGTAATGCTATCTCAACGCACGAAGAAGACGCCGAAGGCGGCGAAGATGAAAACTAAATCACACTCTTTTGTTAGACTAACGAACAAATAACCACTCCGATTCAAAAGACGTGTCCACCAGAGAATGTCGTCACTTAACGGATTAATGCACTAACTAAAGCTATTTTATTTATATACTCAACGCATGTCGAAACGTTTCTGTGTTAAAACAAACTGTGTAATCTCTTCTTCCTGAAAACAATGTGAAATAAACGAACACGAGCAAAGTTAGTTGAGTTGTTATTTGAAAATATCACAATCACCCCGACTCGTTTCATTTGATGGAGACGCATGATGTATTAGAGCGATAAGATATGCTGCTGCCACAGTTGATCACGAGCAGAACTTTCGGAGAGCTTTCAACGACCGGAAAGCAAGAAGTTGAATGATAAAAGTTTCAGTGGGAATAAACCTAAAAGAACTGTGAAAAACTAAGGCATTTCTTTTGAATGATTTTAAATGAGTTAAAATCAATGTTTTTTACACTTTATAATCAAAACCTTGCAATGTTACAAAAAACACGCAATTTTAAAATGAAAACCATTCTTCTACATGAAAAAAATTCCCTTCTGGGTTATTAGATTCGAAAATTACATTAAATTTTTCATCTTATGACATGCCCCTTAATTTTCTACAGTTTAGTTACAAAAAATACCAAATGGCGGAATTTTTAGTACGCCATCAAATCAGTCGTCCAATTTTACATTAAAGTTTCCACGAATCCAAATTTCCAAATCATCTCAATTTCAGGCTGAAAATTATTGAAAAACATTTTTATTCGAATGTTCAAAAATTAAAAATTAAATATTTCTTAGGACAAATTTTCGCGCAAATCAAAGAGGGGTGAGGGGTGCATTGTGTTAGTTGGCGAAAAATGACATTTTTTTTAGATTTATATTTTTTTTATTTTTTTATTTGGATGAAACTTTTTCCACGCATTCTGTATGTCAAAAGAAGCCATTTTGCATCATTTGTTTTTCCAGAAAAGGCTCCATCCAATTTTGTGTGTTGGTCATACAAAATGGGCATGTGAACGTACAAAAATCTGTATATTGAGAAGTGTTTTTCGGGTCGCAATTTGGTCAATACCGTGAAATGCCATGAAATTCGAAACAATCAATTGGAAAACTGCTCTCCAGCGTTTTAGAATCCATCACCACATGTTTTAGAAGTCGTTGCAAATATTTTTCATTATCATTCAAAATAATATCTGAAATGCATTTTACTGTGTCTCATGATCATATTAAGCATGTTTGGGCTGGTGCATATCAACTAGACTAATAAATAGCAATAATACAATTTCACAACACTTTTTTCATTCAATTTATGAAAACATAGCTTGAAATTTAAATTTTAACATTTTTTTCAATTTTTGCTCCCTCTTGTCTTTGGAACGTGTAAAGAGACATAGATTTCAAACATTAAATACAACGTTACAGATGTAAAAATTTCTAGCAAAATTAGCCTCTGAGCAACTCTCTACTAAATCGGTATTTTTTTTTTGTTAATTTTAATTTTTGTATTTTTTAATCCGGCCGAAACTTTTTTGGTGCCTTCGGTATGACCAAAGAAGCCATTTTGCATCATTAGTTTGTCCATATAATTTTCCATACAAATTTGGCAGCTGGCCATACAAAAATGATGTATAAAAATTCAAAAATCTGTATCTTTTGAAGGATTTTTTTTATCGATTTGATGTCTTCGGCAAAGTTGTAGGTATGAATAAGGACTACAATGAAAAAAAAAAGATACACGGTGGAAAATTTTTGTGATTTTAAATTTCTCACATAACTTGATTTCAAAAAAAAAACAATATTATTATTCTTTTATTTTTTATATGTTTTGAAAGACATCAAATGCCAACTTTTCAGATATTTCCAGAATGTGCAAAAAATATTTGACCGAGTTATGAACTTTTGAATCAATGCTGATTTTTTTCAAAATATCAAAATATTGGTCGTAAAAATTTTCAATTTCATTTTTTGATGTAAAATCGAATTTGCAATCAAAAAGTACTTTATAGTGAAATTTTGATAAAGTGCACCGTTTTCAAGTTATAGCAATTTTTAGGTAACTTTTTTTTAAAAATAGTCACAGTTATTCATTTTTAAAAATGAGTGCCCATACTTCCACAACTTTGAAAAAAATATTTTTGAAAAGTTGAGAAAATTTTCTATATTTTGCATTTTTGAACTTTGTTGATACGACCCTTAGTTGCTGAGATATTGCCATGCAAAGATTTAAAAACAGGAAAATTGATGTTTTCTAAGTCTCACTCAAAAAACCCACCATTTTCTAATGTCGATATCTCAGCAATTAATGATCCGATTTATAATGTTAAAACATGAAACATTTCTGAAATTTCCCAATCTTTTCCAAAACAATATTTTCATTGTTTTTAAATCAAGACTAACATTTCAAAAAATCGTAATATTGAATATTTAGCCATTTTAAAATTTTAGTCCTGATTTAAAAAATTAAAAATATTTTTTTCATGTTTTAACATTGAAAATCGGACCATTAGTTGCTGAGATATCGACATTAAAAAATGTTGGGTTGTTTGGGTGAGACTTGGAAAACATCGATTTTCCTGTTTTTAATTTTTTGCATGGCAATATCTCAGGAACTAAGGGTCGTATCAACAAAGTTCAATAAAGCAAAATAAAGAGAATTTTCTTAGCTTTTCAAAAAAAATAATCAAAGGTTGGCAAACATGGGCACTATTTTTTAAAAATGAATAACTGTGACTAATTTCAAAAAGTTACCCAAAATGGCTTCAACTCGAAAACGGTGCACTTTATCAAAATTTCACTTAAGTACGTTTTGATTGCAAATTCAATTTTACATCGAAAAATGAAGTTAAAAAATTTTTGCGACCAATAATTCGATTTGTTTTTTTGCAAATCAAGTTTTAGTGACAAAAAGTAAAATTAAAAATCACTAAAAATTTGTTTACCGTGTATCATTATTTTCAGTGTAGTCCTTATCCATACCTACAACTTTGCTGAAGACACCAAATCGATTAAAAAAATCCTTCAAAAGATACAGATTTTTGAATTTTCATATATCATTTTTGTATGGGCAACTGCCAAATTTGCATGGATTATTGTTTAGACAAACTAATGATGCAAAATGGCTTCTTTAGACACACCGAAAGTTCCAAAAAAGTTTCAGCCGGAATCAAATATCCAAGAATAAAATTAAAGGTAAAGGACCGATTTCGTAGAGTGCTCATCGAACTTTCAAAAGGATTTTTCGGATTGTTCTACAGTGAAAATAACAACACCATCTTGCTTTGTATATATAATCCAGAGTGAAACATTCATGTACACCTATTTACTTTCATTTTTCTTTGAAAAAAAAAAAAATCCATCAGAAGTCTTGATATCACCGCAGGCATTGCAACCTCAGAAGGTCGAACCACTTCCGTCCGACTTCTGGCTACGATCCGTTTCGTTTTTTTCTTTTTACATTTGCAATTCGTTTCCAATTGTTTGTGTGAGTCTGTGTGTGTGTGTGTGTGTGTGTTGAACAAGAACTACACCTTATCCTTACCGCTACTAGTCCAAGAATATAGAACAGCTATCGTCTTCGTAAGTGTGAGATAAATGCTTTCAAAATGGTGCTTTTTTAAGTATGTTAGGCTCGCCAGGATAAAACAAACATCATTTCTTAGTTGTGCAAGGATTTAGCAGGCAAAATTTACTGATTTAGGTCGAATTCTTTAGTTTGCGTTGTACAATTAGGATTTCTTGTTTTTTTCTCTATTCTGTCATGTTATTTATAGATTTAATCTTAGTTACTCATTATTCGCACGTTTTTATCTAAGATAGAAAATATAAAGATTCATAAAAATATAACGATTTAAAAATATCAATAACAGGATCCCGGTCTAACAGTACTTCCCTTTTTGTTTCTAGCTCGATCATGCATAAGACTTAAAGACTTTTTTCTTTCTCAGTGCTGTTTTTGACTGATTGGGGAGCTACAATTGACAGTTGAGAATTAGGCAAAATGAGCGCGACGCTGCTGAGCAATCCTACCGGGCTTAAGATTATAAAGGATTAAATGATAAATCTAGATGCGGGGTAAATAAAATACGAAACTACCTCATCTAGGGTGGCACTTTGAGAATAGACTTGATTTAGTTTTTTTTTTCTTTTACTATAATCGATTCTGTTTTCGTTTGTCTGGGTTTTCAATTCCAAATTTTACCTCCTAAATAAAGTAAGGAGTAGAAGCACGTGGCTTCAGTTAAAAATATGGTTTCTTTTGCTTTAACTTTATAACAACTATCCATAAGACACGTAAATCCACAGTGAGACGGGCACGTTTTTTTGTTTCCTTTATCGCAAATGTTGCTTTCGTTTGTTCAAAGATTTTTGCTACATTCATATTTACACCAGTTACAAAAAAGAGCTTGTATAGACAACGACTATCATCAGGGTGTTGATGTGTTTCAAGATTTGTTTTATTTTGCTAAGTGCGACAGCGGTAAACATGAAGCTCAAAATTTTCGTTTCCAATCGATTCGACGTAGTAAAAAGCAGTATGAATTCAAAAAATAGAAGCTTTTTGTGTTTTTTTTTATATTTTGCCTAAAATTCAAAATATATTTTCCTAGCCTAAAAAAAACGGTGCAATAAAGTTTGCTCACAATCTTCTTCGGGGCTGGCAATATCGATTACCACACTCTAAAACTCCTCCGCTCGAAACCGTCGTCTACGCGCGCCGTAAAGATCTAACAAGCTATCACATTTCCCGATCCGCGTTTCTTACCTCGGCTGGAGCAGCTCGCCGTACTGGTCGATGAGATTGCCGATGTAACCGAGCAGTTCCTGGAACGAGGGCCGTAGATGCGGATCCAGATCGAAACACGGCTGCATCAGACTTTCGTCGATTTCGCGATCCTCCTCGGACAGGCGCAGTCTGGAAGGTAAACAATGAAGTTGAGTTTTTTTATATAACTTTCAGTGTTATTTGTACAATTTTTTCGCGGCAAATTTAAGTGAGAAATGAACAAAGATCTTTCAGTTTTGCTCTTTTGAAATGGAAGTCATTATTTTCACATTCTAGTAATCATAAAAGCAAGGGATTTTTTTTGGATTATACTTTGGATATTTTCCTGATAATCTTCTTAATATTTTTGAAAACAATAGCTTCAAAAGTTCAAAAGTTGTAATGTTTTGACCAATTAAAAATATTTAAAAATCAAATAAGGCAGGTAAAGTTTGTCTGGACAAGTTTGATGAAAAACTGGCGAAGCGAAATGAAACGCCGTGCTTCACATTCACTACCAAACTCGCATTTCTCACAATCATTCATCTTCTATATATATAAAAAATTTCGACGGTTTTGTTCGAACGCGAATCAGTTCAATACGGAGCGTCGGATCGAGGTGCTCTTTGTTGCGTTGGGTTCGTAAAAGTCCAAGGAAGGTTTTTACGCCAAAAAGTGACAACTTTGGCCACTCTGGAACCGATTCCGGGAAATCTACAGATTGTATGGGAAAAGCTACTAAAATCAAATTTTGATCACAGGAGGCTGAAAAAGCAAAAAAGTTAAAAACGTCAGCAAACGAAAACAGGCAGAACGAAGTTTGTCGGGTAAGGCTTGTTTACAAAAAAAAAAGTTCTGAAAAAAAAACTATTCAGAACTGTACAAATTTGTAAACACATTTATTCAAGATGTTTTCAAACGAGGTGCAGAAAAGTGTTTCGCAAATCGGCCTCAATTTAGAACTGTCAAAGCGGAACCAATTTATGTTCGCAAAATGCTACCAAGAAGTGGCAAGTATTGTGATCGATTAATAATTTACTTTGTTTTGTCATCACGTGGAAAACAAAAAAAGCCTCTTTTGGCCTCCCATCGTTTAGTCTACGAAGAAAAAAAGCGCGAAGCACTTAATTTTTTCAGCGAAAACTTTTTTTGTTTCAAAACAATTCACTTCAGCAGCAAAAAAGATGTCACGCTTGAGCTTGAACATAGCCTTCTACTTTGTTTATATTTACAGTTGTAATCCAGTTCTTGACTTTTTTTTGATAAGGTCCTATAAACAAATGTAACAAATGTAAACATTGAGTGTATCCCTTTCACACCTTATGTCAAAGTCCATCGGAGTAAGCGGGATACACTCAATGTTTACATTTGTTTATAGGACCTTATCAAAAAAAAAGTCAAGAGTTGTATTAGTGGGGAGCAGTGGGGAGCTTTCAAAAATCACGTTACGCATTGGCAGATGGCAGAGTTTAAAAAAAACTTGTTAAGTGTTTTTTTGGATGAAAAATACGTTTTTTAAATTCTGAGTACGCCATCAAATCGGGCGTCTAATTTTACTTAAAAGGCCCTTTGACACCAAATTTCTATCTCATCACCGTTTCAGGCTGCAAATTATTGGAAAAAACCTCTTTTTTCGCATGTTTAAAAATGGAAGGGGTCGTACCGCCCCTCCGTCACGGCAAGTATTGTGATCGATTAATAATTTACTTTGTTTTGTCATCACGTGGAAAACAAAAAAAGCCTCTTTTGGCCTCCCATCGTTTAGTCTACGAAGAAAAAAAGCGCGAAGCACTTAATTTTTTCAGCGAAAACTTTTTTTGTTTCAAAACAATTCACTTCAGCAGCAAAAAAGATGTCACGCTTGAGCTTGAACATAGCCTTCTACTTTGTTTATATTTACAGTTGTAGTCCAGTTCTTGACTTTTTTTTTGATAAGGTCCTATAAACAAATGTAAACATTGAGTGTATCCCTTTCACACCTTATGTCAAAGTCCATCGGAGTAAGCGGGATACACTCAATGTTTACATTTGTTTATAGGACCTTATCAAAAAAAAGTCAAGAGTTGTATTAGTGGGGAGCAGTGGGGAGCTTTCAAAAATCACGTTACGCATTGGCAGATGGCAGAGTTTAAAAAAAAACTTGTTTAGTGTTTTTTTCGATGAAAAATACGTTTTTTAAATTCTGAGTACGCCATCAAATCGGGCGTCTAATTTTACTTAAAAGGCCCTTTGACACCAAATTTCTATCTCATCACCGTTTCAGGCTGCAAATTATTGAAAAACACGTCTTTTTTCGCATGTTCAAAAAAAGGGGTCGTACTGCCCCTCCGTCACGAGAAATCAAAAAACGGACCTCGGATTCGTGATCAGGGACAAAAGTTACCCCTTAGGATAAAGTTTCAGGCAAATTGAAGAGGGGTCGGGGCAACTTTTCCCGATTTCGTTTGAGTTGGTAGAGAATTACCCTTATCATAACAAAAAATTGTTATTCGTGTGATATTGGTTGAAAGCCAAAACAACATGGGAATAACATTTTTTGTTATGGAAGAATAACTCCAACTGCTATTAGGATGATAGGATTAGTTCTAGAGTTTTTTTTTAAAGGGCCTATAAACTATTGTCTTTCATATGTTTATAGGACCTATTCAAAAAAAAAACTATAGAGTTGTTAGAATAACAAAAAATAAAAACAAAGATTTGTTCGAAGAATAACTAAAAGTGTTATTAGTCTGTGATAACAATAACAATCCAATAACAAAAAATCATAACGACGAATAACAAATCCTGTTATAAACAATTTAAAATGTTATTGGTATTTTCAAATATCAGAAAATGTTATTCCCAAGTTATTTCCGTCTGCTCGGGTAGCCACGCCCCTAGTAATAGAATTCTATTCTGAACACTTGAAGAACAGAAATGATTTGATGATTTTTCCAGAAAAAATAAAGTGGTCCTATCGCCCCACAGTTACGAGATATTGAAAAATTACCACGAATTCGTGACCAGGGACCAATATTACTCCTTAGAGTGAAGTCATGGAAATCGAAATGGGGTCAGGGCAACAGCTGTGTGAGTTGGCGGGTTTATCAACCAAGGAGGTATACATTTTAATATCCCATGCAAATTTGTAGATTAAAAAAATGATTAAAGGTACTCACTTTACACCCTGCTTCGTGATCATATCGTACAGCTGCTCGCCGTTCTGGATGTCGACGTTCGAGTAGGGTGTATTGCACGTAAACATCTCGTACAACGTCACCCCGTACGACCACACGTCCGACTTGGGCGAGTACTTTTGCTTCGCGAGCGTTTCCGGCGCGTACCACTTGACCGGCAGCGAGCGCGTACTCTGCGCGTAGTAGTAGTGATTGCCGTCGGTCACCTGGGCCAGCCCAAAGTCCGAGATCTTTACCCAGTTTGCGTCCTGGACGAGAATGTTGCGCGCGGCCAGATCCCGGTGGATGATCTTCTTCTCGAACAGGTGGTGCATGCCCTGCGGGAAGGTGAAGGGTTTGTTTGAGTTTGGTGAGGTGGGAGGATAATTTTAGCAAATACTTACACTAGCAATATCCTTGGCAAAGTTCAGCTTGTTCAGGTTGGTCAAATCGTACCGCTTGTACTGCAGATACCGCTCCAGCGATCCGTGCTCGATGTACTCCATCACCACGACCATCCGATCCGGCTCGTCAACAAACTCCAACAACCGCACAATGTTCCTGTGGTTAAGCTTCTTCATGATTTCAACCTCCCGCTTAAAGTCCTTCATCGCACGGTTCAAATCGACCGCGTTCCCAATGTTGATGGTCTTCAGCGCCACCTTAATCGGATCGCCGAGGGCGTTGCTGATCTCACCCTGGTACACGTTCCCGTAGTGACCCTGGCCTATCTTGCCCTGGAACGTGACCGTGCGGCCGTGCGACAGCTCGATGTAATCCAGACAGTCGTGCGCAAAGTGGTCCACCTGGCCAGGCCGGTTCCACCCGCTCGACGAACCGACGCTGTAGTGACTAGAACCGTTGTTCGAAATGAGCGGCTGCGAGCTGCACTCGCTCGAGCCATTGCTGCGCGCGTCGCAATCGCTCCCGTTGCTCGTGTACGACGAGCTGGAAATGTCCGTGTGGGACTGGAGTACGGTGGAATCTGGAAACGCGAGAGAGAGGTTCAACGGGAGGTTCAGAGGTTCAAACTGCCAACACTTACCAGTTTCAATCGACAGTATGCTTTGCGCAGAGAAGGAACCGTTACCGGAGTGCGTTGTACCGTTCGTTGTAGCGCCAATTTGGTGATAGTTTCCTTTTTGACCCGCTTGCACCAGCTTCGAGATGATCATCTGCGGCGACAGCCGCTTGTCCGGATCCGCCATCCAGCCGTTGTACATGCAGTAGTAGATCTCGCTCACCTCCTCCGTCTCCTTCGGCGCCTTCAACCGATGGCCGGACAAGAGATATTGCTTTGCGTTCGGCACCCGCAGCGGCCTGCCCCGGCTGAAGATCTCCCACAGCGTGGTCGAGCAGGCCCAGACGTCCGCCCGCAGGTCTCCCCTCAACAATTGCACTTCCCTCGGCCCAAGTTCGTGGTACTCCACGGGGATCCAAAACAGGTCCTGGTCCGTGTACTGCTGCAGCTGGCACAGGCCCGGATCGCCCAGCTTCGCGATCAGTCGGTTTTCGCGACGATCGTAGTGCGTCACCAGCATCGACGAGCACCGGATACGACCGTGGACGAGCTGCTTCTCCTGCAGATAGTACAGAGCTCGCGCCAACGAATGAGCCACGGCAAGCAGAGATCCAAACGTCACCTTGGGATGTCGCCGCAGGAACTCGTCCAGCGGATCGTCCCGCGACAGCTCCATGACCATCGCAACCGGTTTGTACAGCGTTACTCCGTACAGCTTCACGATGTCCAGCGAATCGATGCTGTTCCAAAAGTCGGTCAGCTGAAGAAAATCACCCAGATGGTCCTTCTTCTTGTCGTCCTTGAGCAATCGCAGCGTGACTTCCATTTTGGTATTGTTTGGCATTAGCAGATCCGCCCGGGTGCGGTTGAAGAAACCGTCACCCTCACTCTTCAGCGCATCTAAAATCAAAAAACGCAAGGTAAGACCCCAAATCCCACTCCCTTCACGACAAACCAAAAACTCACTCCGGTTGATGATCAGCTCCTGCGCTGCGTTCACGATCTGGGGCCGCACCTGGCGCATCTCCTGCGCGTCCCGCAGCATCCGCTTCGAGGCCATCGTGTTCTGGGGCATGCACAGCTGCAGGTTCGGCGACTTGTCGTGCTCGGTCGGCGAGAGTCGGTACAGCTTCTGGATGGCCGGGTTCAGGTTGAGCAGCGCTTCCGGCAGTTCGTCAAAGGTGTCCTCCCGGTTGCCGTCGCGTATCACATGCCAGCGGTTCTGACCGAACCTCAGCTTATAAGTTCGCATCTGGTTGCTGGAAGAGAGCGTAAAGTGACGTCGTTAAATACGGGACTCGTAAAACCGGGGCTTAGTAACCGCCGCGGTCACGTCATCAAGCCAGATGATACTCACTCGCATTCCAGCATGTCGACGTAGTACGTGTCGTAAGTGGTCTCGCACTGACGTACGATGTTGGCACCGACCGTGCTGTTCTTCTCCTGTATTTTTCGGTAGGAGAACTTTCCTCTGGAAGAAGGTACAGACAGAGAGAGGTCCATAAATCAACGGAGGTTTACGATCGATTTGTGGGGAAGCACGTTGTGGATGAAACAGGTGACTTCAAGGGGGAAGCGATTAAAAAAGTCTACTAAATTATACTTAGTAGAAGGTGTACAGCTCATTCAGAAACTCACTTCGGTTACAGCCCGATTTGATAGCGTACTCAAAAAATGGGTAAAACGTATTTTTTTATCGGAAAAAAAATTCACAAAACCTCAGCAATTTTTCGTTACTCAAATGCATTTTTTTAACAAACGTGTAGAGCAGACAATTAAAAAAAATGATGTACAAACATATGAGGTTTGCTTGTAACAATCGCGATTTTACGTTTCACACCTAAACTTCTACACTTGAGAAAAAGGGGGGAATTTCCATACAGATTTTAGTATTTTTCAGATGCCGGATCTCAGAAATATCGATGAAACGCTTTCCGGAATTAGCATGCGACCCATCGTTGGATGAGCAATCAAAACACTTTTCCACAATCAAAAGACCTTTCCAATGCGCCGAAAAGATTGAAGTTCTGACAACAATATACAATATAAAAACAAAATACACTTGGGTGACGATAAAAAACGACATCAAGGATACCCTCTGACTCGATTCCTTAGGCAAAAATAAGTAGGGGCAGGGGGGAGGGGGGGGGGGGCAGAATGGCACGCCTAAGTAAAATGCGCCAAAAACCATAGAAAAACATACAAATTTATGAATTCAGTGTAGTGAGCTTATGCTATGGGATGTTCCCTTCAATTTTGTATACTTGGTTGATGAAAATTTTTAGATTAAAACTATTTTTGATGCACTTAAAAAAAAAGTTTTTTCGGCTACTTTTCCAGGGTGCGGGGCAGAATGGACCACCCTGCGGGGCAGAATGGGCCACCTTAGAAAACAAGCCATTTTGTCTTTGAAGGGAGATAAATGACTTAAGAGACCTTTCTAACATAGTTTCCATGAAGTTAGACCACTTTATACAAATAGACACTTAACAAAACAAACATTTTTGAAAATATTGTTAATATGTTGTAATAAGACTTCATTTTTAGATTTAAACGTCAAAACATCTAAAAAATCAACTAAAGTTGCAACGCGATTTGTGAACCTACTAGGAGCGACATAATCCGTTTAACCAAAATTTCGTAACTTTTGATTGTTTTTATAAGGCAGAAAAAGGGTGGTCCATTCTGCCCCCAAGTGGATTTTAATTTAACACTTCCACCACCAAGCCTCTAAATGATTTGAAGGTTCCGTTCTTGGTAGTAACATCTAGTAACATTATAAGCATTGTACAAACTTTTTCAAACAATCCAACTTTTCAGAAAGCTTATTCAAAAACCTTGAAATAAACAACATTTGCGTGGTTTTGTCAATAAATTAACATTTTTGCTCATAATTCGAAAAAAAAACAATGGTTTCAAACGTCGTTTTCGGTATGGTGATGTTATTTGACGTCCTTTATAAGACCCTTGCCTTACGGTTGGTCTAAATTCATTCTAAAACTCAAAACCAAGGGTGGCCCATTCTGCCCCCCCTGCCCCTATAAGTAAAAGTAAATCTTTCCCAGTTCCTGAGGGGAACACCCTTGAAGAGTATCGGGGCCGGCATTTACAAAGCGGATTCAGTGGCAGTTTCATTCTCAACTTAATGTTAACATGTTAAGGTTAATGTTAACATTCCATAGGTCGCCTCCCTAAGGTGTCGTGATAAGGTCCAGTTTGTGACGATACACTACCTTCCCTTTACTAAGCAATCGATTCCAGAAGGGAAAAGATCACCAGTTGTGTTGGTCCGAGTCGGGATTTGAACCCCGATCTACCGCTTACGAGGCGGAAGCGTTACCACTGGGCTACGTGGCTCGGTCCCCTGCCCCTATCTGTACTAATTTTGAGCCAAATCGATTAAGGTTTAGAACGCGAAAATGTATGTAGAACAGGGGCAGGGATGGAATAATCGCAAACAAATCTTTTTCGCTTGCGAACTTTCTTCACCCGCGAAAGGGAGAGGAGGCGAATCACGCAAAAGAAGATCGCTCCCGAAATTCTCCAAGAAAATCAAACGCTGATGATTTTTTGTAAATTTCCTTGTCAGCACTACTCAAAATCATTTATTTCACTTTGTTTACACACATTGCCCATCTACAAAATGTGACAGGTCATTTTTCGACGTGTGACGTTACACTTGCAAGTGTAATAGTGAAAAAGAAGTTCCACCGAATAATCAAGATGATGATTTTTTTAGATTCCTTTTACCGATCTTTCATGCGCGAGAGAGGAGAGCCAAGTTCCTTTCGGATTTTTTTCTGTTGATGGACGTTCAAAGATTTTCTTTTGATGATGATACTTCCATCGCTGAACAGGGGTGACCAGGGGTGGCCCACGGACCCATTTTGAATGATCATGTAAAATGGCCCCTGTATGTAAAGTAGTTTTATAAATATCAAAAATTATAGTAAGGTTTATTTTTTGTTATTTATGATTTTATTTTACGTAGGACACTAATATCTTTTAAAAAATCACAACGAAAAAAATTAACAAATTTATTGTGAGTTAAAAAAAAATATTTTTTTTAGGTGTGCTATAAAAAAAATTTGATGACAAAAGAAAGCTGTTAAATAAGGCACAAATAAATGGATTCCATATTAATTGTTGAACATTCCCTTCACAAAGAATAATCATAATTTACACTTTAGCTATTTAATTTAGAAAAATAAATAAAAACTGCACATTTTTGAAAAAAAAAATCATGATTTGTCTAAAATTTTGAAATCTACCTACTATACGGGTAATTCTCCGCCAACTCACACAGCAGTTGCCCCGACCCCTTTTCGATTTGCGTGAAACATTATCCTAAGGGGTAACTTTTGTCCCTGATCACGAATCCGAGGTCCGTTTTTTGATATCGCGTGACGGAGGGGCGATACGACCCCTTTCATTTTTGAACATGCGAAAAAAGTGGTGATTTTCAATAATTTGCAGCCTGAAACGGTGATGAAATAGAAATTTGATGTCAAAGGGACTCAGAATTCCGAAAAAAACGTATTTTTCATCGAAAATAACACTAAAAAAGTTTTAAAAACTCTGCCATTTTCAGTTACTCAACTGTAAGTTTTTTTGGAATATGTCATTTTAAGGGAAATTTAATGTGCTTTTCGAATCTACATTGACCCGGAAGGGTCTTTTTTTCATTTGGAACAAAAATTTTCATTTTAAAATTTCATGTTTTTTTTTACTTTGCAGGGTTATTTTTAAGTGTGTAACAATGTTTTACAAAGTTATAGAGCAGACAATTACATTTTTTTTGATATGTATACATAAGGGGTTTGCTTATAAACATCACGAGTTATCGCGATTTTACGAAAAAAAGTTTGGAAAAGTTGGTCGCCGTTGATCATGCCGTTCATGTTCACCCGCGACAGACACGGACGACGAAACAAAGAGAAACGCAAAAAAGTACTCGTCATCAAATCGGACGTCCAATTTTACAAATAAAGTCCCTTTAAGAGCGTCCAATTTCCCGTCCCGGGAATAAAATTCCCGGGAAATCCCGGGAATTCCCGGAAAAAAATATTTCCCGTTTCCCGGGAAATTTGTAAATTTCCCGGGAATTCCCGAAATACAAGCGGAGGTATACATTTTCCTACCTTTCTGCACCAAAGTTTTGAAATTATACAAAAAATAAAAATTATTAAACTTGATTTATTTTATTCATTGCAATCTACTGTTCATATTGAACTAATTAGTTTGTCTGTAAATTTCATGTCAAGGTTTACTTTAGATAATATTTATTTTTGAATTGAATTTGAATTGACATAATTAAATTTTTCAAAAAGGGCTCTGCGAGACGAATTTGTTTAAAAGTATTCGAGAAATTACAGTTTGGAGTTAATAATTTATGAAGCTACCAAGGGCGTAAGAGGGTTAAATATAAAAAATATCGATTAATTTCAACCACTTCTACACTTAAACATTATTTAACTTAACTAAAATCATACCATAAATGAAACCATGAAAAATCGTTAAAAAACAAATTCGTATAATATGGAATTAACCCAAAGAATGCAACCATATTTTCAAAACTCGCTTCATATATTTGAAAACTTTGAGTTGTGGTTTCATGAAAAAGTGTTTCAAGTTAAAAAGCGCCAGAAATTAGATTTTTGAGGCAAATTCAATGATTATCTATTTATTCACATGTTGAAAATACTTATTCTGTTAGAAGTTATTTGCCATGATAAACATTATTTCTGCATGTTTTTTTTTTCATTTCAATTTATGGTCACTGAGAAAAATTTAAAAGCAATTTTATGTTGCCATACATTTTCACTGTTCAAACAATTTGATTTAAAAAAAACTACTTTTCAACAAAAAATTCTGATTTTGTTTTCGATTTGATACGATTTAAAAACAGCCTAAAAAATTATAAAATTTATATTTTTTTTCAAAGCTGGATGATTTTTTACAAGCAGTCAAGCAATTAATTGATCATAACACTTATTTTGATCATTAAAGTTGCTGTTTTATACAAATGTGTTGCAAAATATTGATCAGAAACAGGATCAGAATGATTTTTGTTGAATTTCAAGTTTCCCGGGAATTCTCGGGATTTCCCGGGAAATTTGTTGAAAATTTCCCGTTTCCCGGGAATTTTGTAACCCCGGGAAATTGGACGCTCTAGTCCCTTTGACACCAAATATCTATCTCATCGCCATTTCAGGCTGCAAATTATTAAAAATCACCTCTTTTTTCGCATGTTCAAAAATGGAAGGGGTCGTACCGCCCCTCCGTCACGAGATATCAAAAACGGACCTCGGATTCGTGATCAGGGACAAAAGTTACCCCTAAGAACAAAGTTTCACGCAAATCGAAGAGAGGTCGGGGCCACTTTTCCCGATTTCGTGTGAGTTGGTACAGAATTACCCAAATTTGGTTTTGAAAATATACACTTTTTTGCTCTCCTCACCTCAATGAGGAAAGGCTATTAAATCACTCGAAAAATGAACTTCGTTATTTGACCTCGTAAACACACCTTCACGTATACATTTCGACTCAGAATCAAATTCTGACCAAATGTCTGGGCGTGTGTATGTCTGTAAGTCCGTGCACCTAAAAATGCACTCGATTTTCTCCGGACTGGCTGAACCGATTTGGATCGTTTTGGTCTCATTCGATCCGTCTTGGGGTCCCACAAGACCCTAGTAAATATTATGAAGTTTTGTAAAGTACTTAAAAAGCTATGCTAAAAAAAACGATTTTTACAAAAGTCCGGAATGTTGTAAAAAGTGTGTAAAAATAAAACGGATTGTATTTCTTGTAACAAAAAAGATAATTTAAAAATCGGCAATTTTTTTCCGAGTGCCTATTTTTTCTGAATAGTCTTCATTAATACCTACAACTTTGCCCAAGATACCAAATCAATCAAAAAAATCCGTCAAAAGTTACAGATTTTCGAATATTTACGTACCATTTTTGTAAGGACAACTTCCAACATTGTATGGAACCTTGTGTGGGTGAACCAACGTAACAAAAAGAAATCTTTGGCCGTAGGAAAGGCCCCCATAACGTTTGAGCCACATAAAAAAAAATTAATCCTTTTCCGAAACTCGGGAAGAATTGCTCACATATAACGTAGAAGTTTGAATTCTCTGGAGAGCCAATCGAATGGTGCATAAATTGTACTGTATTGATTTGTCTGAACAAAAGCGTTTAAAATCTGATGCAGTGTTCTCCACCTTTTCATCCAAGTTATTATTTCTGTAAATTTTCAAGAAATTTCACTGAAATTCCCAAACGAGTTTACCCTGAAAATTGGTGATTTGGCCACTCTCGATTTCGGGAAACTTTATTTTATTTAACATTTGAATCAATTGCAATTGCAGCTTGGTTTATGTTAATTGTGTATATCTAGCTCTGGTTTCACGACGATACAATTGAATAAGTACAAATTACGATCGATTACAATCAACATCGCTCAAATCCTTAGCATCAAAGCGGGCAAATTGCTTTGAACGAAAGCTAAACTGTTTAGTCCTAAAAAACTTAAAATTGACAGACAAATTGCTCTTAATGCACGAGACCCTCGCCGTCAGGCTGGAGGCGTGACCAAGGTGCTCCACCAGTTCGTTCGGGGTTGTAATCGTTCTGTAGTACGATAGTAGGTTTCCACGTGGGTTTACAGTAGCGTTCACGGAGGCGACTCGTCATCTGGTAAAAGGGTCAACTCTACGGTACGGTTTGTGTACGCCCATCGTAATGCAAAATAGGATTTGTACAAATTGGAGTGCGTTTGCTCAGGTTGTACAAATTACATCATCGGGACTGATTGCTTTTGGGATTTCATGTTTTAATTAGGAGCTAGCACTGGCAAATTACTTACCCAATTGGGCCGTGACACTTGATGTCGGTGAGTCGATTCAACGACGGTGAGTACAGGTAGGGCTTACACAGATAGACAGTCCACTTACACATTAATCTAAAACGGAGGGGGGAAATTGGTTAAAAATACAACTTTTAAGCTAAAGACTGTTTGGTACAAACCTATAATAACCAGCTAAACACGTTACGAAAGAGTCTAATTCAGTCTGACTGCCAAAGTCTATCGAGTAAAGATTCGACTGATCCTGGATGGAGATGTTCACCGTCAGGTTGTCCACCAGGATGGTAAAGATCTCGTCAATGTTGGCCACGTGTCTCCACTAAAATTGGTCATAGCCGGGATCAGTCAACTGAATTTTCTACACTTACTCAACTCCTCACCTCTCGCGAGTAAAACACCTTCAGCCCCGGCTGCTCCTCGGACTCGTCCTTGGGCGCTCCCTTCTTGCTGCCGTTTCCGCCCCCACCCTTGGCCGGCTTGGACGACGGTTGAGCGTACGGTACGAACTTGATCTTAACCCGGCACTTGCCCGGCTTCAGGTGGCCATCCTCCTCCGGGTACGGAATGTGACCGTTATACTCCTCGTACAGATAGCCGGGCGCCAGGTTGTCGATGTCGTCGATGTAAACGGTCTTGACGTAGCTGCACCAAAAAAGTTCTTAGTCAGTATCATAAAGTCCCTCAAATCACCCTCCCGTCAAAAACACTCACTCCACGTCGTGCTCCCGGTTGCTGATCTTGTTGAGCGAGTTGAACACCTTGGTGCGGGCCCAGTTGAAGAACAGCAGCGAGTGCTCCTTGTTGATCTTGCGCGGGATGTAGTCCTCGTAGGTGCGCTTCAGGTCCGCTACGCTCACCCCGTCCTCTACCATCTTGCGGTACATGTCGTTGACGACGTAGCCGAGGATTTTGTTCTTGTACTCGTCGTACTCGATCTCGGGGATCTTGCTCTGCAGCAGATCGTGCCGCAGCTGGTAGTAGTAGTAGTTGAACAGCTTGCGATCGAGCGCCTTCAGGTGGGACAGCTTCGGGATCTGTAATGTAATGGGGGGGAAACAGGCGAAGAGATTAGAGTAAGTTTAGCAATTGTCTAACTAGTTGTTGCTTCTGAAGCTAAACTTTTTATAAGGCTCCCTTATGAGTTTTCTTGTCACCCTATTGTCCATACAAAAATGGTACGTAAATATCCGAAAAACTGTAACTTTTGAAGGAATTTTCTGATCGATTTGTTGTCTTCGGCAAATTTGTAGGTAGAAAAGAAATACGCACAATGAAAAAAGTGTTTTGTCGATTTTTAAATTAACTTTTTTTCATAAAAAAAACAATGGCCCAAAATCCGTTTTTTGCCTTCTTCACTGAGATAAGGCGATAACCCTGCTCTAAAAATGAACTTTATATAAAAAGCTCGTAGACCCACCTTCATGTACACCTTTCGACTCAGAATCGAAAACTGAACAAATGTCTGTCTGTCTGCCTGTATGTCACGGTTACGTCACGACTGTCATCCACATACAAGGCGAGTGAAGTCAAAATCGAACCAAGATCGAACCAAGTTTTTGGCGCGTAGCGTTTGAAAAGGTCGTATGCGAATCGGTCATAATTTACAAAGATTAAAACTTTTTTTAGTTTATTTTTTTTCTTTAAAAAGATTTACATTTAATCTAGGACTGGAACTTTGGGATTCTGCATTTAATTCCATCGAGTACCTTATGTTGGCATATCACCTTTGTGGTGTTCAATTAAAACTAGTTTAAAACATTTTTGAAGGGAATTTTGTGAGTATTTTAATAGCGCAATTTATTTTAAACAAACGGTCAGGAAGAATCAAACGTAATTTATGTTGTTTCAAGGAATTGAATCTATTTCATTTTAAGTCTAGTGTATTGTGAATATTGCTTGGATGGTCAAGTAAAACGCTATAATATTTTGATATTATAATTGTAAAATGTGGAGAAATTTAAGTAATACTTGTAATTATTTCAAATATATATGCAAAAGATACTGAAAACTTACAAAAAATAATTTGGAAAAATTATATCTCTATGTATTTCATACGACCTTTTAAAAAAACCACACGTAAACAATATTGACAGCGCCTCTGGCGGTGACTTCAGAAAACTGCATGCGTGTCAGATCCTTGCTGTATGTCTGTGTGTCCGTGTTTCTGTGGGTATGTGTGTTACCAATAATGTCATTAAATTTTCTCAGCACTGGCTGAACCGATTTTGATCAAACAGGTTGCATTCGACTCGATTTAAGGTTCCATACATCGCTATTGAATTGTTTAAAGTAATGTATACATTTTTTTTTGCATTTATTCGGATATTGGATAAATTACTGGAAATCCAATCAAATATCATCATGTTATATATCGTTTAATAGATAATCGAAAGACCATTCAAAAACATGGAAGATCTGGCAACGCTCTCGTTATGTTCACTTAAGTGATGTTTATGTACTTTTTTGAAGCCGGATCTCACTTATCTGTATGAAAACTATATCCGGATCCATCATCCATACTGTTGGAGAGGTAATTGAAAACCTTAGCAAACGAGTCTAAAATTAGGAAGATCTGGCAACCTTGTTTCAAATTATAACCGCTTCAGTCATATGTAGGTACTTTTTGAACCTTTTTTGGTATTAAAGGATCCGTACCAAAAACCAAGTTTAACGTCAGTATTTCTGGATTTTTGGTTAGGAGGAGTGAGGAAGGCATCAACCACATAGGTGGATTAAGTTAGTTTTTTATATTTGATTTTTGTTGTGTGATTTAGGGGGAAAAAAACCGCAACTTTTGAGCCATAGAGAAGTATGGACAAAAAATTTGCCGCCGAATTATACTTTGGAAAAAATTATGTGTTTTAAAATATTAGAAATACATAAATATATTTTGTTGACATTTGTTTTCAATGCAAAATCAAAAGTGCAATCGAAACGTATTTTACAGATTTCATGCCATTTCAATACCCGAGGTATCCCGAGCAGACGGAAATAACTTGAGAATAACATTTTTTGATATTTGAAAATACTAGGCCAATAACATTTTATGTTATTTATAACAAGATTTGTTATTCGTCGTTATGAATTTTGTGTTATGGGATTGTTATAGTAATAACAGACTAATAACATTTTTAATTATTCTTCGAACAAATCGTTGTTATTTTTTTTTGTTATCCGATCATCCCGATAACAGTTGGAGGTATTCTTCCATAACAAAAAAAAAATCCAAAGTTGTTTTGGCTTTCAACCAATCTCAGACCAATAACAAATATTGTTAAACATAAACTGTTATTAAACTCTTATGCAAAAATTGATTTTTCAAGAAGATTCCATAAAGCTTTCTGTTATTTTAACAGTATTTGTTATTGAAATGGCATGAATTTTGTTATTACCGTCTGCCCGGGATGGTATAAAATGTTATTTCAAAGTTGTTTTGGCTTTCAACCAATATCAAACCAATAACAAATGTTGTTATGATAACATAAACTGTTATTAAACTCTTATGCACAAAATAATTTTTCAAGGAGATTTCATAACACTTTCTGTTATTTTAACGGTATTTGTTATTGAAATGACATGAATGTTGTTATTACCGTCTGCCCGGGTACTTAAAGTTTGATTTTAACTGAAAAATTCTCGTTTTTCGATTTTCCATTCCTGAAAATATTTTTTTTAAAGTTCATAAAATTTCCAGTAAACTTGCTTTAAAGACATTAGAGATTTGACCTCTGGTTGTGGAAATAAAATAAAAAGAAACAAGAAAATTTAAGTTTTTTAAGTGTCATCCAAACATTCCCACATTTTCTAATGCAAATATTTTTAGCAACTAATTGTCCAATTTTCAATGTTGAAAATTGAAACTTTTGTGAAATTTTATGGTTTTTCAAAAATTCATTCGTTTGTGTACCTACTTTTTCTGAATAATCCTCATCAATACCTACAACTTGGCCGAAGACATCAATCGATCAGTAAATTGCTCAAAAGTTACAGATTTTCGAATATTTATTATTTATGTACCATTTTTGGAATGAACAGCTGCCAAAATTGTATGCAAATCTCCCTGAGAGAAACCAATGCCACAAAATGGCTTCTTTGGTCATAGGGAAGGCCACCATAAATTTTGAGCCAAAACGCAAAATACAACAAAAAAAATGGTCGAAATCGGCCGATTCCGTAGACAATTGCGCAATAGTCTTGTTTGAAAGACTGCAGAATATTGATAAGTATTATTTAAACAATTCATTTGAACAGAAAATAATTTTAAAAGGTTAAATAAAAAGGAAAATTTTAACATCAACAAATCCAAAATGTTTCAGAACAGGTCACTTCAGCAGGAAAACATATGTCACGCTTAGCTTGTTTATGTTTACAGCTCTAGTGCAGTTGTAGTAGTGTGGAGCATTCGAATATCACGTTACGCAATCTGTCTTTTCGGCACCCAAGGTAAATCTATTATGTCAGGAAAAATGGGTAATTTTACCACTTTTCTGGTTTAATTTCACTTTAAGACGAAATTTAGGGAAAAATACCACATAGAAGAGTTTTATATTCAACCTCCTAAAATTACACCTCCTAAATTAACACATTTTTTACTGTGCATAAATTCGCAAAATTACAGTTGAAAAGTTGAGAGTGAAATTCAAATATCAAATTAAATTCAAAATTAAATTTGAAAAAAACTGTTGATATTGTGTAAAAGAATGTTTATAATTTTTAAAGGGAATAATCTCTTTTCAAATGTCTGTATGATTAATGCATCTGAAATTTTGCCACGCGAAAATGAATCAGGAGGTTATTCTTACCTAAGGCTTTGAGCAGGATGGTTCAACCATCTGTGTTTTTTTTTTTTTTTGCATTGAAAGAAATAAACCACGCGATAGCCGTTGAAAGGCAGGATCTTCGCGGAATGTAACACCGGCAAAAACTCATCCTTATGTTCTATGAATGAAAGTAAAGGCGGATGTTTTTTGTTCAACTGAATCGTATCTTCCGCAGCGTGGGAACCATTTCTTCGTGGAAACATTTATCGGTGCATTGGTCTAAGTGTAATATTTTTAAGTAATCAAGTTAGTTTGCTTTACATTTTTGATAATTAGTTATTTTATCACCCCTACTACTGGTTTGAAAATCAAACAGCAACATCTCTTATACTTTTGAAATAATCTGCATTGTATTTTTCATATACCAAATAAAGCAGTTTTGCCGCGCCCTCCCCAAAAGATGGTACCACGAGTCTCGGAACAAGTGCTTGAAAGAAACGGCTTTGTGCTTTGAGGTAAAAGGCCGTATACCACGCGGTGATTAATGGAAGCTTCAGGGAATGCACCACTGTAAAAGACCCAACCTGCTGTTCAATGAATGAAGGCAAGGCTGGAAATTTCGATTTGCCGAAAAAATCGGGTTCGTATCTTCCGCGACGTTGAAACGTTTCTTCGAGGGAAACCTTTCCGTCGCTCCAATGGACACCTATGAATAGACTTTTACTCAGAATCTTTGAAGTTTTGCTAGTCACTCGAATTACTTGCTTTGTTTGTTATTGATATTATTGATGGATGAAAATCCCCCTGGTCTAATACAATTCATTTGAAATTACTTGTTCATTTACTTTACCTGGAAATACCTTGAAGAAATTTGACAATTTTGTCTCAATGACTACGTGGGTAAATTGTCGGTGGTAGATTGGAAATGGATTGGATTAGATTATTTGAAATTTTTAAACATAAATGTAACAGGCTAACTCAAATTCAACTAAATTGGATTCAAATAAAGTAGGCTTAAAATGAAACTTTGCTTTGATAGTGTACTTTTGAATGCGATGCTTTTAATTTTAAATGCTTCATTTTAAAAAAAATATCAGTTGTTGGAGTTTTAAAAAAATTAAATGTTTTCACTTAGTTCCAAGAAGTAAGATTCGCTGAAAAGATGTCTAACTCCACAACTCAAATTCCATTTTCATATTACCAACTTTTTCCAGAATTTTAAGTAATATGACTTTCTTACCATAAAAGTTATTATAAATCGAAGCGTATTTGTAAAAATGTCAACATCAACCACCGAACAAAGTTTTAAAATTATTTAAAACAACACAGTTTTGCTAATTTACGTAAAAATAGAAACCTAACAGCAAATTTATAAAAATAATTTCCTCAAAAATTGAGGCAGAGTGAAAAATCAAACGATCCAAACAGTAAAAAAATAACTGAAAACCTTAAAATATTAGCATTTCAAAAAAGGCAAAAATAAAAATGTTGGTTTCTTGGTTCTGAAATAAAAAGAAAAGGGACAAGCAAAAAATCAAAAAAATATCAGTTAAACAAAATTAAAATACCCAGCAAATCAAGCCAAAAATATTTTTATCGTGTTTCCTTTTCAATGTTGTGGATATTGATGTTAAATTCTAAAAATCAATGATAACTTATTAAGGGGTTACATACATGCAGAAAATCATAAAATTTCATATTACAGAAAATTCACTTAATTCACTAAAAAGATGATTTTCAATCACTCCTGAAAGTTTCATGAAGATATTTCGTGACTGAACTGAGTAAGAGACGAATTAAGTTCATAATTTGGCATGCACAAAGCGAACTGTCAAACTTTGAAAACGTTTTTCTCTAAACACCGAGTTGATTTACGGGTGCCATGATATCTCGAGATGGGATGGACCAAATTGGCTGAAATTTGGGGTGAAGACTCTCGAGACATATTCCGTGTGCATGACGAAGCCCGATTTAAAAATTTTGCTTTTTTAAAAAATACAAAAATCAAAAACTGACGGTTAAGTTTTTAGAATTAAGTTTTTAAAAATCGGCCTTTGTCATGCACACAGGACCGGTTCAACGAGTCTTCACCAAAATTTTGAGCCGATTTGGTCAAAGCAGTATTGAGATATCGTGGCACCCGTTTTTTTAAACTGCTGACTTAAAATAGTTATATCTCGGCAATGGTATATCATGGTGTCGATCCAAATCCCAAAATAAAATTCCCTGACTTTTCCCTGACCTCTCCAGACCACCAATTTTTTTTTATTTTCTATTTTTTACTGACATATTGTTTGGAGCGTTTTTAAGGTTTCATGCATTTTCCTTTTTGAATATTGAAAATTTAAGATATTGAAAAACTTCAATGACTTTTTTATTTTATTTATTTAACGATGGATTCTGCAAAAACTTAAAATCTTTTTTTATTTTGTCAATATTTTTTTTTCTTATCGAACATCCAAAATGAGCAACCATAAAAATGTCCTATGTTTTTTTATCTGGTGATGTCATTTTAAATGTTGCCCTTTACTTAAAAAATTAAAAATGAATAATTAAAATTGCTGCAAATTTCAAATTCGGATTAGTTAATTTCACTTCATTTCCTAAAGAAAATTTAAAGCTAAAAGTTTTCAAAAAAAAATCCATTGAAAATTTGAATTAAAGTAAGAAGTCATGTTTAATTTTTAAATGGATGCCTTTTGCCGAATTTTCAATCGAATTAGGCCGATGCCATTTTTTATTGTATTTAAATAAAAAAAAACTAAAGAAAAAACTTGAAAAAATATGTAATTTTGCAGAACCTTAAAAAAGATTAAAAAAACTAGAAAACTAAAAAAAATATACAATTAAATGTGAATTTTTCAAGTACATGATTACGGTTTTAAAAAAGATCTAGGTCTTTTTCAACAATGTTTGAATTTAAAGTAAACGTTTTCTGGATATTAAAAGAAAACATCTTCTTAAATTATTTAAAAAAATATATTTTTGCTATAAAATTAAAAAAAAATGTTTTCTACCTTGCCCAGAGCCAACAGAGGATCATTCACACGATCAATACATTTTATAAAAATAAAAACAAAATACAACCTGCTCGAGCTTTTCAAAAAGTCATTATTTATCAAACATAGATATTTGGGTGTTTTGGAATAGATTCCAAATTTAAGCTCGATCTGACCAAGGGAACTCCTTCTTGTAAGCCCTTGATGTTGTTTGGGAAAAATATGTAAAATGAAGTTGTACAATCCCTATGAAATCTCGGATGCTGGAAAACTTTTCCGAAGAGACCATATTTTATAAATTCATGAACTCTCAAATTCCTTTATTCAGAGTTGTTACGAAGAAATCGAAAAAAAAATTCGCTCCATCCCATAACCCAATCCGCGCAAAATCCACGAAATATATTTATACGACAAAAATACAAAAGAGTTTCACAATAAATTCAATTTTCTAATTTCAGAACGCAGAATCTTGAAACGCTGAAAATGTATTTTTGCTAGGATTAGGTAAACAAGAGGGAAAAGCCAGAACAAACATTTTGGCAAAAAAAATCAAAAATTTCAACATTTAGAAATTTAGATCTAAAAACTGAATCAAATCTAAATAAAGAAAAATAATAAAATTTAAAAATTGTAATAAATCCTCGATCTTGAGATTTTAAATTTAAGATACAGTTCATACTCGATGATCTTACCAAAGCGTCACCAAATCGAAGCAAATTTTTCCACATCTTCTTCTCAAAGTTGCTATAACCGAAATAAATAACTCCAAAAATACTTAAAAATTTATCAGGTTTTCTGTAATCTAAGACGGTAAGAATTTAAGAATTTAAGAATTTAAGAATTTAAGAATTTAAGAATTTAAGAATTTAAGAATTTAAGAATTTAAGAATTTAAGAATTTAAGAATTTAAGAATTTAAGAATTTAAGAATTTAAGAATTTAAGAATTTAAGAATTTAAGAATTTAAGAATTTAAGAATTTAAGAATTTAAGAATTTAAGAATTTAAGAATTTAAGAATTTAAGAATTTAAGAATTTAAGAATTTAAGAATTTAAGAATTTAAGAATTTAAGAATTTAAGAATTTAAGAATTTAAGAATTTAAGAATTTAAGAATTTAAGAATTTAAGAATTTAAGAATTTAAGAATTTAAGAATTTAAGAATTTAAGAATTTAAGAATTTAAGAATTTAAGAATTTAAGAATTTAAGAATTTAAGAATTTAAGAATTTAAGAATTTAAGAATTTAAGAATTTAAGAATTTAAGAATTTAAGAATTTAAGAATTTAAGAATTTAAGAATTTAAGAATTTAAGAATTTAAGAATTTAAGAATTTAAGAATTTAAGAATTTAAGAATTTAAGAATTTAAGAATTTAAGAATTTAAGAATTTAAGAATTTAAGAATTTAAGAATTTAAGAATTTAAGAATTTAAGAATTTAAGAATTTAAGAATTTAAGAATTTAAGAATTTAAGAATTTAAGAATTTAAGAATTTAAGAATTTAAGAATTTAAGAATTTAAGAATTTAAGAATTTAAGAATTTAAGAATTTAAGAATTTAAGAATTTAAGAATTTAAGAATTTAAGAATTTAAGAATTTAAGAATTTAAGAATTTAAGAATTTAAGAATTTAAGAATTTAAGAATTTAAGAATTTAAGAATTTAAGAATTTAAGAATTTAAGAATTTAAGAATTTAAGAATTTAAGAATTTAAGAATTTAAGAATTTAAGAATTTAAGAATTTAAGAATTTAAGAATTTAAGAATTTAAGAATTTAAGAATTTAAGAATTTAAGAATTTAAGAATTTAAGAATTTAAGAATTTAAGAATTTAAGAATTTAAGAATTTAAGAATTTAAGAATTTAAGAATTTAAGAATTTAAGAATTTAAGAATTTAAGAATTTAAGAATTTAAGAATTTAAAAATTTCGGATCTTTGAGTTTTTTTTAATATGATTTTTTTTTTGGGTTTTTAATACTATTTTTCCTAATTTTATTTCCTAATTTCTAAATAATTCAATTTTGAATGTTTGAGCTGTAATTTTTTAATGCTTTGATTTTTTTTATTTTTTCTTCAAGAATGTTTAAATTTAAAAAACATATTTCTTCTGGTCTAAAATTCAAAGGTGGAGGCTAGCTTCTGTTACGTCCAATCAAGCTCATATTTGGGATATAAGCACAGTACACCCACTGGAACATGCTTCAAAAATTATTTTTGTTACATGCTAATGTCTGTCTCTTCGAGAAAAGTTTGCAATATGACTAAGATTGACAAGATTAAAATTGAATGTATCCAGAATAAAAGAACATTAAATAAGGGTAAAAAACATTACTCAAAACTTAAAAGAAATTAAATATTCTGAGTCAGAATGATTAAAAATGAGTTGAGTGTAGTAATACATTTATTTAAGAAATCCTCAACAACACATTTAAAAAAAATATCTCCTCATAATCTTCATCTTCATCTTTCGCCGTTTCTTATTAAAGAAAATACATACAAAAAATTTCGAAAGAAAATTCAATTAATAAGAAATCGAAGTTTTTGCACTCAATGAAAAAAAAACAAATTATCCTGATTCTTGATAATATTTTTCTTAATAAGTTGAAAGTAATTTTATCTCTCCAAATATTTTTTTTAATAAAAATTGCTACCGCGCGAAATCCGCGCCAAATTCGCGCCGTCAGTAACAACCCTGTTTATCCCATAATTTTTTGATTTATTTCTTTGATTCTTGAATTTAATTCTTTAATTTTTAATTCCATTTCACCATCACTATTTTGCTTACATTTTAGATTACACAAAATTAGATTACTTTGGATCATTTTTAAATCATAGTTCAGTTTAATTTTGAGAAAAATAAAAATTTAGATAACGAATACTAAAGTGAAATTTTGGAAAAATTTCTAACCTTACAATTTTTTAAGAATTTTAGAATAAGAATTTAAAAAATAAAGAAATCAAAAATTACAAAATATCTGAATTTCAGAATTTTCAAAATTTAGAATCTTTGAGCTTTAGAATTTTAGATTCCTTTTTAATTTTCGAATGTTCGAATTTTTTTAACTTTTGAATTTTTTAATCTTTCATTTTTTCTGACAAAATGTATGATTTTCTCTATAGTCCCTATTAGAGGGTGACGATTCTCGAGATTTTCAATTTTCTGGGAATCGAGAGTTGAATTTGGCCATTTCCCGGGAATTCCCGGGACCCGGGAGTTTATTTTAACTATACCAATAGTGTCAATAATTTAAAATGAAAAGTAATAAATTTGTTTCTTTTCTATGAATTTACTTACAATCAATTCATACTTAATCTTTGAAACGTTAATTTAAATAACCTCATTATTTAGAGAGGTGATTCTCAACGAAGGTACCGGGCCTACTTGATTTAGAAGGTAGGAGGTACCAGCAAATACAAGATTGTATCTTGGGCTTTTTGGGACTCCAAATTTTAGTTTAAAATGTTTAGGAATAATATATCATTTCCCAGTATCGGGATTTTTGCAATATTATAAAAAACGACTTAAACAAAACTTTAAACTTGTTTTTTTTCCTTTTTAAGGTTAACTGAAAATACTCATTGAAGAAATTTTTACAGTTACCTATCAGGAAAACCCTAATGTTAACAATTGGCAAACATTAACTTTATAAAGACTGCCAGAGTTTTTTTTCCCCAAAATATAATTAGGTTGACGTGAATTACAAAATGACTTATTGACTTCAAAAAAGGAATTACCTTGATACAGCGAAATTAACTTACAATAAAAAAACAGATTTTGAGGATGCTGTGCTCGAGAGAGGATACGGAAAATTGAACCTTTTTTGAATAAGCTTAACCCTCTTAGGGAAAAAAATAAAAATAATATTAAAAAAATAGATTTCATTTCTGCTTTAAGGTAAATTTTGGGGTCCACAGTTTTTTGGCTTCTCTCAATTATAATTATTAGAATTTAAAATTTACACTTTCTGAATAAGAAGATAAAGAAGAATTGCTGTGAATACAAAGAGACGAGTTGTTCCTTTTAATTCCGCTATATATTTTTAATATCTTGACAGATACGTATTTCGTCTACTACTTGCAGACTTCATCAGTGTTCTGTTCTCGACTTCTCGAGCAAGTAGTAGACGAAATACGTATCTGTCAAGATATTAAAAATATATAGCGGAATTAAAAGGAACGATTCGTCTCTATGTATTCACAGTAATGCATTCTGCTAAAACGCTCAACCAAACCACAAAGAAGAATTGGTTTATTCGAACTTGAACATCGATCATTGAACCAAGGATGCCAGATGCACAGATTTGTCTGTGTTTCACAGACATTTGAGCCTGTGTCAAACATTTTATGAGGTGCACAGACTTTTAAAAAACATCATTAAATTAATATTGGCAAAAATATCAACCGAAAGTCTTCAAATGCTTAAAAACTTAATTTCTGATGGATTTCTTTGACTATAAATTGATATACTTGAATTTTAGTCAAATACTGACTGAACATCCAATGTTCTAAACAATTTAGAATTTTCTAAATAATTTTTCGATAAAATTATATAATTTTACTTCGATATTTATAAGTTTTAAATTTCCCGGGAGTCTCGACCGAATTTCCCGGGAATTGAGAGGTCCAAAAATGGTCGATTTCCCGGGAATTCCCGCTCGTCACCCTCTAGTCCCTATATGCGGAGCAAACGACCAATTTTAGAACAAATCTCTGAGGATGGTGGGGCAACTGCCTCATATTGTCCCACCCTGTGTGCGCTAGTAATTTGTAATTTTCAGTTGAACGCAAATCCATATTATTGGATTTTTAAACCTAAACATATTGCAAACAAGCAACGCGCGATGAAATGCCAAATGAAACTTTTCGTTGCTGTTCCTTTTCTTCGTGACCCTTTTCTTAAGCATTTTTTATATGGAGTTTTGCGTTCCTTCTGGACTGACCAATATAAAAAAATAAATATTATCAATGTTGCAAAGTTTGGTCTGGAATACATTCAAATACATCATCAAGGGCGAATTTTCAAAAAGAAATGAAATTTTGTAGTAATATTTTTAAGATCATCGAAATTCCCTGACCTAGCTTAAAATTCCCTGACTTTCCCTGACTTTTCCAGGTCAAATAAAATTCCCTGACAATTCCAGGTTTTCCCTGACTTTTCCAGAAATCGACACCATGTATATCCAAATGTCTTCATATTTATTTTGTTAATAGATGAAAATATCTACTTTAATGCCCTGAAAAAAGATTTGAAAAATAGTTTAAATGTGTGCTCATACCAACCTCGGACATTTTTGACGATTTACATGTATGTAACCCCTTAAGTTTTGAGTATTGTAATGCTTTAAATTGTATTTAAATTAAAAATTACATTTAGAGAAATTTTCTGACACGTCGGACAAAAAATCTTATTTTTTGTTTTCATTTTTTCACTTGGATGAAACTTTGTGTGTACCTTTTCTAAGATCAAAGAGACATGTTGCATAGTTAGTTCGCCCAGACAATTTTTTATACAATTTTGGTAGCAATCCATTAGGGTGATCCAAATCTGGGCTTTCTCGGGGCTACCCACTGAAATCAAAGATTGACCCATCAATAGGATAAATTCAAAATTTGAGCTCATTCTGACCACGGGAACCCCTCCCTTTAATCGCTTGAAATTTGTATGGGAAAATGTATGCAGCAATTCCATTTGAAAAGAGCCTAAACCGAAAAAATAGTTCTCCGATCCGGCTTAAAAATTTTCATATCTCCGCGTCATTTCATCCGATTTTAGCTGTCTTAGACGCAAAAGAAAGGTGATGGCTATTTGAGAAAAATAGTAAAAAGTTTAAAAAATCTAGCTAGTCGTATGAAAACTTAAAATGGCGTTTTGACCGTGTCTGGACCAAAGCGCCTATGTCTGAAAATATTTTTATCGGATTCCTCGGGAAATTTCACATAACATATCAAAAAATTGGCGATGTCGAACCGTACGTTTCCGAGATATGATTTTTTGAAAATAAAAACTAAGTTTTTCGACGCGCCACGCGCAAAAACAGGAAAATGACAAAATCGGCAAAAAATCAACTTTTTTCACTAAAACTGCGATAACTTTAAAATTTCAGCAATGACCTGTACATGTTATGGTACCAAAATTTTTGTAATTAAAATACGCAACTTTTGGTACCATAACATCTATAGGTCATCGCTGAAATTTAAAAGTTATCGCAGTTTTAGTGGAAAAAGTTGATTTTTTGCCGATTTCGTCATTTTTTCGTTTTGCGCGTGGCGCGTCAGTATTTATTTTCAAAAAATCATAACTCCGAAACGTACGGTTTGACATCGCCAATTTTATTATGTTATGTGAAAATTTCCGAGGAATCCGATAAAAATATTTTCAGACATAGGCTATTTGGTCCAGACACGGTCAAAACGCAATTTTAAGTTTTCATGCGACTTTTTCAAATGGTAAGCTAGATTTTAGAAAATTCTTACCATTTTTCCCAAATAGCCAAACTCATCACCTTTCTTTTGCGTCTAAGACAGCTAAAATCGGATGAAATGGCGCGGAGATATAATTTTTCGAAAAAAGAGGTTTTTGCAAAAAATGTCGAAAATGGCCATTTTTTCGACCACCCTAACACGGCGTAGGTCACCCTAATGGCCCTACAAAAAAATACGGGTCTAATTATTTTGGCCAAGGAACCCCCAGAAAATTGTTGAGCCCGATCGGAGAACCTTTTTTTCGGTTTAGGCTCTTTTCAAATGGAATTGCTGTATGGAGAAAAGCAACTGTTGTAGTTTTTTACCTGTGGAGGGCGCAACAGTCGTCCAATCTTTATCAATTTAAGATGTAGAACCTTCATTAAATTTTGAACAACTTTCCCGAAGACACCATATTGTTAGGATTTTTTGCTGAAAAGTTATTAGCTTCCGGCTCAAAGGGGCAACATAAAAGGCGCACTGCCAGGCAGGCAGGCAGGTAAGCGCGCACGCACGTGCATTTAAACACAATTGTTTCTACACAGAAAAAAAAACTCATGGTATATTACATCTGGGAAGGGGTACATCTTTTATGTCTGAAAAAAGGTGTAATTTTACCTCTGGAAATGTGTAATTTTACCACATTTCTGGTGTAATATCACATTTCAGTCTAAATTGAGGTAAAATTACATCATAAAAGAGGTAATATCTAACCTTCCAAAATTACAGCTTCCAAATTTACATTGATTTTTGCTGTGTAGGTAGCCCCTTAAAAGCTGTCTTAGAGGTGAAGTTTGCATATATTTTTTTTAGAATGTTTGGAGAAAGGCAAATTTTTTGTTTTTTTTTTCCCCCGGAAGGATGGTGTAAATTGAATGTATGACAAAAGGTCGAAACACATAAGGGACCATCCATAAACCACGTGGACACTTTAGGGGGGAGGGAAAGGGGGGGGGATTTATGGCGATTGTCCACGCTCCATACAAAAAAAAATTTTTTTTGTATGGATAATTGTCCACGAGGGAGGGGGGGGGGGGGTAAGATTCCCAAAAAAGTGTCCACGTGGTTTGTGGATGGTCCCTAAGGTCGAAAGGACAAAAGGTCGAATGCCAAAAGGTCGAATGGACAAAAGGTCGAAAGTGGACAAAAGGTCGAATGGACAAAACGTAGAAATGACAAAAGGTCGAATTTTAAAAAAACATTACAAAACAAAACTTTTGATTTGAGCCTAAAAACACAAGTATTGATTTGAACGCTTTTATTTACTTTCACTTGTATAATGTTAAAAATTTAGAGGTCTTCAGAATATAAACTTGCCCCCGGACTGTTGGTGACTTTTTGAAAGGAGGGGGCGTTAGAGGGGGTTTATCTTGAAAAATATAAATAAATACGATCGTTTTTTTAAATATATATACAGCTATGTTTTTGAGGTCAGATTTTACTTAGGATCTTTTGTGACCATGAAAGAAAGATTGAAAAAGGATAGAAAACCTCCAAAAATATTAAAAAAACGAGACTTTTTCAATTTTCGAAACTGTTACAATTTAAAAGTCTCTAAAATATTCCAACAATTTTTATAAATAAAATAAAACTTACAAAATATTTTGAAAAAGTATTTTTTTTAAAGCATCGCTAATTTTTGAAAGAATAGAAAAATTCACAAAATCATTACGACAGTCAAGAATCAGTTTTTTTTTAAATTAAATAAAAACTTTAAAAAATATTTTAGAAGTCGAACTTTTTTTTGGAACAGCTGCTCATGTTTGTAAGAATGGGAAAACTCACAAAAACATTACGACAGTCAAGAATATGTTAGTTAATTTAAAAATAAAATAAAAAATATTATAGAAGTCGAACTTTTTTTGTAAGAACAGCTCATGTTTGAAAGAATGGAAAAACTTACAAAACTATTATGACAAACAAGAAAATCAGACTTTTTCGTAAGAAAATATTTTTTTCAAGATTTTTTTTAAAGTTTATAATTATAATTATTTATTCCATTTTTTACATTCGACCTTTTGTCCTTTCGATGTTTTGTCCATTCGACCTTTTGTCCACTTTCGACCTTTTGTCCATTCGACCTTATGTCTTTCGACATTTTGGCATTCGACCTTTTGTCTTTCGACCTTTTGTCGCACATCCGGTGTTAATTATTTAATTTTTTTGTCAAGAGTAAGATTCTAATGTGAAATTGACCGCACTACAGTTTTGTCCAAGTGTGCAAAACGATTCTAGTTGATCCTGGATAGTTATTATCGACGTTTTTGTAAGAAATGATTTTTTTTCACCAGCTTAAACGTTCTATAGCGACTCCTGAAGCTTAATAGATTTGGCTCAAAATTGACACAGATGCTTAGTTTTTCATAAAGAATAGAGTCAGAGGGTATCCCCAAAATATTTGTTTGTGTTGCCATCCTAGTGGCAACTCTGTTATTACACTATCTTCAAATCAAGTATCTCGTTTTGATGGAATTTACAAATTTTTGTATTGATTAGAAAATACGGCTTTATGTCGAGGTTACAAATAACCGAATGTACATTCCAGTCAATCAAGTAAGATTACCTTTTCGCCGCGTTGCCGCCGTCTCGCGACCTTTTAACATAACAAGAAAGGGGCGGAGGTGTGCGACATCGATTAACCCGTCTATCGGTTTGCATAATATGCCCATTAACACAATCCGATTACAAAAGCTCTTTACCGCCCCCTCCCCAAAATCAATGAAATCGAATATCAATAACCAACACGCACCTTGAACCGCACCCGGAACTCGTACTTTTTGCCGGCCTGTGGCCGCGCACTCGGCGGCAGGAACCATCGCTCCTCGTGGATCCGGAGCCCCACCAGCAGCTGCACCAGCGGCCCAATCCCGAGCTGCTGGCACAGGTCCGAGCAAATGTCCTCGCAGGTGTCGTCCTCCGTTACGGGCACGTCGACGAAGGACTCGCGCAGATACACGTACACCTGGCACTTGTTGCTCGAGCTGCCGCTGTTGGCGCCGTCGTCCGACATGGTGCTGCGGACAGTTCCTTCGGCGGCCGTTGGTTCCGAACTGGCGGAACGTTCAGACGGTACAAACACTGCCGATAGCATACAGATCGCACTCTACAACACTAGAACGCGGGTCATGTTCCCTCTATTTATGCACAGCAGCAAATGCTTCAACACTTCAAACCGGACTCCCCGCGAACTCTACGGAACACCCTTATCACATGTTGGTTCGCGTCTGCCACTAAAGAAACACTTAGACGACTGTTTTGAACTCACTTGGTAAATGGTTTTTGTTTGGGGAACTCCGATTACAGCACCGCCGTTTCTGTGGAAATCAAAACAAGTTGCAACTTTACTGTATTGGACGGCGCGCGCGCGCACACGTTGGAACGATCCGCTCCGGTTGGACGTCAACAAGTGACTGAATAGGTCAACCTGCTGGCGGTGCGGTCTGCAGTCCCTAGCAGAAGTTTGTAAGTGTGTGTGTGTGTGTGTGATGTATTGTTCGGGGGTGGTTCTGTGAAAGAGGACCTGAGGTTGCGACTTAGAACGGTACGGGTCTAGGATTTCAGCTTCAACTATTTAAATGCGTCTCAATTCTTGAAATCTAATCACTCGATCGATGAGAGTTGCATAGAAAATAAAGGAATTTCCCGGGCTGGTTGACCCACCGAATCCGTCATGGAAGCGGTGCGTGATGTTGTGCAGGCGGATAAAACTTGTTTCAATGTAAGGTACAAATGCACTTTGTGTATTGAAATTAATGAAATAACTTATAAATTTGCATTTAAAAGAGTTTCAAGTACTAAGGAAAAATTTTGTTCTAGATGAAAAAAATACCCTTCTGGGTCAATGTAAATTCGAAAATTACATTAAATTTTCCTTAAAATGACATGTTCCAAAAAATTTTACAATCGAGTAACCGAAAATGGGAGAATTTTTAAAACTTTTTTAGTGTTTTTTTCGATGAAAAATACGTTTTTTCGGAATTCTGAGTACGCCATAAAATCGGGCGTCTTATTTTACATAAAAGTCCCTTTGACACCAAATTTCTATCTCATCACCGTTTCAGGCTGCAAATTATTGAAAAACACCTCTTTTTTCGCATGTTCAAAAATGAAAGGGGTCGTACCGCCCCTCCGTCGCGAGATATCAAAAAAGGGACCTCGGATTCGTGATCAGGAACAAAAGTTACCCCTTAGGACAAAGTTTCACGTAAATTGAAGAAGGGTCGGGGCAACTGCTGTGTGAGTTGGCCGAGAATTACCCAGGTACGATTTGATCTAGAAAAGTAAAATAGAAATTTACGATAATTTGAAATTTTCTGCCTTTTTAAAAAGCATGTGTAATCGTTTTTGATGTGATAATAAGGAAGGAGATCATTTGTATTAATGAAATGCCTCAGTTCAATAACTATTAATAAAAATATTATAAACCTCAAGTAACGTAATTAAAAAGTTCCAAGTTTGTTGTATATTGATTACAAATAGATCTTTGCAATGTTTGTTGTCACTAAAACCAATTTTGCAGCACGAAATAAAAAAATCAAATTTATTAAGAAACTTGTTAGCATAAATTGCTATAAATCATAACACACAATTAAATTTGATTTCAAAAACATTCAAAACTTGTTACTCAGAAACCAATTAGAACTGTTTTAGAGTGAAACTGTGCTAGGAATCTGATAATGCAGTATGGTTTTCTATTTAAACTCACGTTTAATGAGAAAAACACGGATCTTTGAATGATCTTATTTGTCATTGATTTCATAATTTTAGTAAATAACTTTTGAAACTTTTCCAAATGGGTTGAAAATTACATCATGAGCCTTGAGGTACTTTCATCAGTACTCTACTATGCTCAATATGATTCTATACCATTTCGCTTCATATTTTTCAATCTTCAACCTATCATCTTCAACCTATCAATGTCACTCTGGTTTACGGTGCCCTTACAAAATTGACATGTGAATTTTCTAAAAAAAAATTAGCTCGGTTAAAGGGTTTTCTGAACTATTTTTATTTTGAACGTATTTTCATTTTCTAAAGTTTTTTCTTCGATTTTTTTAATGCTCATGTTTTGCTACGTTCTAGCTAGAGAACCAAAATCCAAAAAGGGCAACTTTTAAGTCAGAGAGAAATAGGGACTTAAATTGTTCCCAAAGTTATAAATTTTTAAAAAGTTCATTTATTTTTGACAAAACTTTCTTCTAATGAAAAATAAAAAAAAAACATTTAAAAAATCAAATTTGCCATCAACAAGTGCTTGTTAAATGTTTTCGATGAAACGCATAACATTCGAGATTCAGTCAATTGAGAACCTTTTAGGTCGAAAAAATGTATATTTATAGTCTTTGTATGCCCATTTCTGGGAAAAATTCGAAAACAAATTTCTTTTGATCTTTGAAAATCAGACAAACACTTGCCGAAAAAATGTATTGCAAAGGATAAAAATTGAGAATATTGAAATTTACTAAGTTTTTTTTCTAACTAGTCTTAATTTTTCATCCAAGGATAACTAGAAAATTAAACCTTTATAAACATTTACATCTTTTAAAAAATATGTTTAGCTTTTGCTTTTGGGCTTTTGAAAAGCCGAAATATTGGGCTTGATTTTGACGATAGGAAGAAAAATTAAGATTTGTTCAAAAACACTTAGAAAATTTTAATTTTTAGAATTTTTGTCTTTACAATGAAATCCACGCAAATATTTGTCTGATTGTCAAAGATGACAAAAAACATAATTATAAAGAATTTGTTAAGCTCGATGAGCAAATAGTAGTTTATGCAACAAGTTGCAAAAAGAGGATTTTTTCAGCACGAGTCGTACATTTATTTTATTTATTTAAGAGTGCTGAAAAAATCAAGTTTTGCAACGAGTTCCATACAACATTTTTTGCAATTCCGAAAAACACCCATTGAGTGAAATTTTATGTAAAATTTTCATGTATTTTGTCAATAAATCGTTTGAATCAAAAAAATGTTGAAAAGTGTTACTTTTCGAAATAAGTGCTGAAAAGTTCAACTTTTCAGCACCCATTTCAGTGCTGAAAAGTAGAACTTTTCAGCATTTATTTTGAAAAGTGTTGCTATTCGATTCTGTTATTTTTGGTACAGAAAAGTAGGCTATTTCGTCGTTCAAGAATGACAGGAAAAGTAAGTAGTTTCACGACGGAATTGCAAAAAGTATTTTTAGCAAATAACACAATTTAAACGATACGTAAAGTATACTTCTTTCGACCTGTTATTAATCAACAAACGATTATAACTTGAAAATTGTATTTAAACATTTTTTTAAATATTTAACAATTTTTCGAAAAAATATATCTCCGTGAAAAAATTGTTTTGTTGGTCAACTTAAACCAGAGGCGACGCGTGGCCAAAATGTTTACCTGTTCAAACAATCTTTTCAGTAATTTTCAAGTTTTTTAGCTCAATTATATTTAAAAAATATCTTTTATACATAATAAAGAGAAATTAGATGATGTTAGCAATATTGTTGTGAGAATTGTTGATCACATGATTTTTATTGAAACAGTATTTTTTTCAAATTACAGCAATGATCATCCTTTAAGAAGTGTAAAATTTAAATGCTTTTTACATTGTAGTTTTCTATAATTAGCTTGTTTTGTAAATAAATAAAAAAAAACTAAATAAAAACTCAAAAATGAGGCGTAATCCAACCACAAGTTTTTCCCTGGAGTTTTCTTTATTATCATTATTTTTAAATCTCACTAAGCAAACATTCCCGATGTTGACCATTCTAATCCTGAAATCACGTGCTCTAGTTTCCTGACCAAAACAATTAGGCCATACAAAATTGTATTTTATGTTTCTCTTCAAAATTTCCCTAAAAAACTAGAAGGGAAAAAATAATATCGATGAAAATTAAATTTTTCATTTAACACAAAACTCGTGCAATCGATTGGACGTTTAACCTTTATTTTTACATTGATTTTCAAAATGGCATATAACAAATTTTGAATTGATAATTACAAATAAAAAATAATTGCCATAACTAAGCATAAAAAGTCTGAGATTTTTTGTCTTTTTACTGCATCTCATATCTCAATATAAATCCATAAAATAAAATAAAAAACATCGCTTTATAAAATTTTCCGAAAAAAAATTTAAACGATCGAAACTCAAGAATTCAAACCAAGTAGACATTTTTACGACAGCTTATTTAAGCTTTGTTTTGATTTTTGTTTTTGTACAAATAACATGTGAAGTAAATTATTGTATGCTTGGTAGGTTAAAGATTTCGTTTTATTTTCTTCCAAATTATTTTGCAAATCTGTCGATGAACTTGCTTGCTCATTTTTAACAGAGCTATTTATTACTTTATTTCAGTTAAAAACGCTTTTTGGAAGCAACATGCCGTTCTACTATTTAAAACAATTTAAAAAGTTTTACTAAAATATTTGAGCAAACACGCCAAATCGTCTTGGAATCATGGAACAGCCAAGCGGATTCGTGTCCATAGAGCTCTCAATGAAAATCTAACGCGCACCGAAAATCTTCCCAAGCAGCCACCAACCTGTTCGGATTTCTCCATGCACGAGTTCCCATACAACGCATCAAAAAATACACAGAAAGCCGCCCCTATTTGTACACGCTGGACGGTATGAATGTGGTAGTTCAGGGTGTGCATGAAAGCTTTTGGACAGTCGACATAAAAGCGCGCGAGCCGAGACACGAGCAGGGAGAGAGCAAAATATGGAGCTTTCTCTCTCTCTCTTTGAACTTTGCTCTCTCCCTGCTCGTGTCTCGGCTCGCGCGCTTTTATGTCGACTGTCCAAAAGCTTTCATGCACACCCTGAACTACCACATTCATACCGTCCAGCGTGTACAAATAGGGGCGGCTTTCTGTGTATTTTTGGATGCGTTGTATGGGAACTCGTGCATGGAGAAATCCGAACAGGTTGGTGGCTGCTTGGGAGGATTTTCAGTGCGCGTTAGATTTTCATTAAGAGCTCTATGGATACGATTGCGCTTGGCTGTTTCATGATTCCAAGAAAAGTTGGCATGTTCGTTCAATTATTTTGATGAACATATTTTAATTCTTTCTTCATAAAGAAATCAAAATGATCCACCTGTCCTATGAACAGGTTGAACAGGTGGACGCGACGCCTCTGACTTAAACATATAATAAGAAACTGTTTCCTTTTTTTTTATTTTGTGTGGACCAAGTTGAATAAAAGTAAGATTTTATTATTCTGAGTGTACTTTTTTCTGAATTGTCTTCATTTGACCTACAGTTTTGCTAAAGACAACAAATCGACCAGAAAGTCCCTTCCCGATAATTGCCATTTTCTTATTTTGGAAATTTGAGCTGAAATGTAATCCCAAAAATGCCCTAAAAAGATTTGAAAATTTTAAATCGTTTAAATTATCTAAAATGGAAAACAGTTTTTTATCCATGATTCGATAATCTGATGTATCAAAGTAACCTTCGGACAAGCCAATTTGGAATAATCGAGGTTTCACATAATCGAATCATGACTGTACTGCCGCTCTAATCGAGTCCGTCCCATATGTAAAAACAGCAAGCCGAGAAAAACGCATGTCAATTTTGTCCCGCCCATAAGGCTACGTGTTAGAATTTAACGAAAAAGTGGATTTTCTCTGGTTTTCTAGAACAAAGTTCTAAATTTTATTGGCTTTTCTGATAGTTCACATGATTTCGAACCAAACTGCATCATTACCTCAAATTTGACGAAATTACATATGGGACGGACTAGCTTCAAGCGGCAGTGTATTTGCATATCATTTTTGTGGAAAGCTTTCTTTGGCAAAATGTTTGAACCAAATTAAAAAACTTAAACTAAACATAAATATTCAATGCAATTTTTTTATGTCTCCATCTCATCATATTTTACATAATAAAACGTTTATTATTGTATTATTGACATAGAGACGTACGTTATACAACGCCATTACCGTTTACTGACTTTGACTTGTTGCTTTCAAATGATGTTTCAAAAAGAATATAAATTATTCCAACAAATAATTTAGATGACTATTTTTTTGTCATTCCTAGTACCCTAACTTTTAATTTTTTGCCTGAATAAAATCTTGCATTTTATAAATATTAGAATATTTCTACCGAACAAAAAGAATAAATTAGACTGCTCTTAAATAAGGAAAAAATAACAATCAGTTCTTTCACATAACCACTCTCTGAACCCAACAAACCACACAAACATTACACAATTAAAAAGGTTCTTGAAAATGTGTGTGTCGCCGGCAGCTTCGAGGGGTCGGATCTTGAGTGGACACATCAATTACAGGTGATGTCGCAAAACTGTCTTGTGAATCCGTCGGTATCTGGAAGTAGAAAGTTTAGAAAAAAAAGGTTAGATAAGAAAACATGAAATTTTGAACTTTTTGAAGATAAAGTATCGTTCTAGTGGCGTGTTAACATTGTGGACATTATCTCATGACATTATTAATTGATTGATTTTCTTGGAATATTTTTAAGCGATGTGTTTTCGTATTGGTGTCGCAATTTAGTTGCTGATAAATCTTAATTAAAGTAGACTGTAAATAGAGTAGATTGAATCCAGATTGAATTCCTTGGAAATAGAACAAAAATACGCCCGACAAGTCAAACATCGCAAAACATTAACCGCCGACCCGTTTGCGTATATCAAAACATTTTCCCTCCGACTAAAACAACCGACTTGAAAACAATTAATCCCGTAAACATGCGACTTTTAAAACGCACTCTTCCACGTCGATCGATAAGACGCATCGAGCAATTTAAAAAAAAAACACACACACACAATAAAAGCGTGCAAATTAATTACACCTGTAGTCATCACGCTCAGCTGTTTGCTCCTCGTCGATTAACCCTTAACTACCTTTCAATATTTGATCTATTTTGAATTATTTTTTTTCAATCGTAATTTTTGAAAACATTTTTTATATCTAACTTAAAAAAAATATTTTTTTTTGCTTGAAATGTTGAGGGTTAATGCACTTGCTCCAGACTTGGTTACACTGCTCAGATGGAGGCTTTCCGTCTGGCAAAAGTCAGTCCTGAGATGATGATGATGATGACGGTTGGCGTGTGCGGCGAAAAGTGCAATCAAATCACAAACACCCGCTCCATAATTAAAGGCTGAGGGCTTAAGCCTTTACCGCCTCGAAAGGAGAGCCGACTATGGGCACTTAACACGAACCAAAGTAGGGGAGGTTGGCTTTGTTGTTTGTATTTGTACTGCATTTAAGTTTGTTGCCTAAGGGTACTTGTACGGAACATATTCTTTTTGAATAAATTACAATAATTTTAAATTGTTTTTTTTAATTGCAAAGTCATAAAAGAAACGTAAAAATTGAAAAAAAAAATTAAATCAAGACTTATTTCAATAATTGAGCTATTTCCCTTATTAACAATCACCAAACTCCTCCTTTTCTTATAATTTCCTGAGTAAAACTTCCACGGATTAAAAATTCTCCCGGTCAGGTGTAGCGAAAGTGATACCAGGTGCGCCAGCCAAGGTGGGAGAGGAGGAGGATTGTAGATTGCCTTTGATCCGCGGTGCGTGCCCCGGTTGAGTTATATAAACGAGTTTAGATTTATTATTTATTGTTTACGTTCGAGTTCCACCGGACGATTGACAGGCAGTACTGGGAGTAGCGAGCGGGGTGAGAAAAAAAGGTAAACAAATCTGATTTTTTTTTTTTATTTCGCCTCTATTCACAAGCTTCAAGCAACTTGCTACTTCCACGTGGACTGATGAATTCAGGCGATTTGTTCACTTTGATCAAATAGAACCGTTGACGTTAAATTGACTGTTTGCAAATTGATCAAACAGTTCGTTTATGCAGGTTAAACTGTTCGCAATAATATGTTTAGAATTCAATTAATCATTTAACATTTCTCCCCTCCCCATTGGGCATTGGGCACCCCCTTTTGATGCAAATATTGTTTTATTTTCAGGGAGGAAAACCTTGAAATACCTGGAACTAGGAGTTGGACAACTTTCCGACTCTATCAGTTCCACGGAAAACATCACGGTGTGTGAGTGTGTGGTAAAGGAAACCGTTTAAGGTGCGCTAAAAGAACGTTTGCAAAATATAGTAAAGCAATGTTGGACGATTTCGTGATGCATATTTTATGCAATTAACGGGAATTGTCGACATATAATTAGCGAACGGTTTGGATTTCATGTTTGCGCTAGAGGAAGACGCTCGTTAGGGCTGGACACGTTGAAAAGGGGTGGTTTAATTGATAAACATGGACAACAATGTATCAAAAGGTCCTCAATGCAAAGTCGGTCCAAATAGATTAAAAAAAGTCGGTCGAAACAGAAAAAAAATAACATTTTTAAAGTCGATTTTTCGTTAATCGATTGAAGACTGATCAAAATCGTCTTTGTTTACAAAAGGCGCTGAGATTTTTTGCAAACTTATTCGAGATATGATTTTTTAGGTTCCAATAACACTGTAAAAAATGTATCTCAGTGTTTCCATTTTTTAAGGATATCTAAATAAAAAATCTAAACAAAATGTATCAAATAATGCTTGGTACATTATTTTAAGCATGGTTCTGTAAAAAAGACTAGTATTCAATTAAAAAACAACATATGGTCAAATGGACAAAAGGTTCAAAGACATATGTTGAAAGCAGGGCGGTCACCAATTTTTTAGTTTGGAATTCCCAGTTTTTACCCGGATTTCTAAAAAAAATTCGATTCCAAAAGTTTTCAAATTTCAGTTTTTCCCTAGTTCAGATGTTATTTTGATAAACTTTCGTCATAACAACACATAATTTAATTATTCATAAATCATTGAACATTATAACATAATGTTTTCTCCTTTATAAATTTCTGCTTTTTTTGCTTTATCATAAGCTTTTTCCTTTCCAAGAATTATGGTTTGTCATAGTTGAACTCATGAGAAAAACTACTGACTTATTTTACAATAAAATTGTTAGTACAGTCCAGACTCGATTGTTTCACTCCGAATCGAACAAACATCTGTCATTTTAAATTTCAGCGTTTCAAGATTCTGCATGTTTCTATTCGGTTTAAGGTTACGATTTCCATCATTGCCATGATTTTTCGTTCGAAGATTTAAATTTTGCTTCCCTGACAATATTTTGACAAATTTTCTTCTGAGCAATTCTCTACGAAATCGGTCTTTTTTCTTCAATTTTATTTTTTTTATTTTTTAATCCGACTGAAAACTTTTTTGGTGCCTTTGGTATGCCCAAAGAAGCCATTTTGCATCATTAGTTTGTCTATATAATTTTCCATACAAATTTGGCAGCTGTCCATACAAAAAATATGCATAAAAATTCAAAAATCTGTGTCTTATGAAGGAATTTTTTGATCGATTTGGTGTCTTCGGCAAAGTTGTAGGTATGGATACGGACCAAACTGAAAAAAAATTTTACACGGTAGATTTTTTTTTGGTGATTTTTTATTTAACTTTTTGTCACTATAACTTGATTTGCAAAAAACACAACTTTTTTAATTTTTGATATGTTTTAGAGGAAATAAAAGGCAAACTTTGCAGAAATTTCCAGGTTGTGCAAAAAATCTTTGACTGAGTTATGACTTTTTGAATCAATACTAATTTTTTCAAAAAATCGAAATATTGGTCGCAAAAATTTTTCAACTTCAATTTTCGATGTAAAATCAAATTTGAATTCAAAAAGTACTTTAGTGAAATTTTAATAATGTGCATCGTTTTCAAGTTAAATCCATTTTTAGGTAGCTTTTTGAAAATAGTCGCAGTTTTTCATTTTTTTTAAATTAGTGCACATGTTTGCCCAACTTTGGAAAAATATATTTGAAAAGCTGAGAAAATTTTCTATATTTTGCTTTTCCGATTTTTGTTGATACGACCCTTAGTTGCTGAGATATTGCCATGCAAAGGTTAAAAAACAGGAAAATTGATGTTTTCTAAGTCTCATCCAAACAACTTATCATTTTCTAATGTCGATATCTCAGCAACTAATGGTCTGATTTACAATGTTAAAATATGAAACATTCATTAAATTTTCCGATCTTTTCTAAAAAAAATATTTCAAAATTTTTAAACCAAGAGTAACATTTTAAAAGGGCGTTATATTGAATGTTTGGCCCATTTGAAATGTTAGTCTTGATTAAAAAAAACTAAAATATTGTTTTCGAAAAGATTGGAAAATTTCACGAATGTTTCATATTTAATTCTTGTAAATCGAACCATTAGTTGCTGAGATATCGACGTTAGAAAATGGTGGGTTGGAAAACATCAATTTTCCTGTTTTTAAACCTTAGCGGCAAAATCTCAGCAACTAAGGGTCGTATCAACAAAAATCAAAAAAGCAAAATAAAGAGAATTTTCTCAGGAATTCAAAAATATTTTTTTCGAAGTTGGGCATTCATGCGCACTTATTTGAAAAAAAATTAAAACTGCGACTGTTTTCGAAAAAGTTACCTGAAAATTGCTTTAACTCAAAATTTCCCTTGAGTACTTTTTGATTGCAAATTTGATGTTACATCGAAAAATGAAGTTGAAATTTTTTTGCGACCGGTATTTCGATTTTTTGAAAAAATCAGTTAGGATAAAAAAGTTCATAACTCGGTCAAAGATTTTTTGCACAACCTGGAAATTTCTGAAAAGTTGGCATTTGATGTCCTCTAAAACATACAGAAAATGAATTAAAAATAAAAATAGTGTTTTATTGTAAATCAAGTTTTAGTGACAAAAAGTGAAATTAAAAATCACCAAATTTTTTTTACCGTGTATCATATTTTTTCAGTGTAGTCCCTATCCATAGCTACAACTTTGCCGAAGACACCAAATAGATCAAAAGATACAGATTTTTGAATTTTCATTTTTCATTTTTGTATAGACAGCTGCCAAATTTGTATGGAAAATTATATGGACAAACTAATGATGCAAAATACATAAACGACATAAACTTTGAAAAATATTTGCAAATGCCTTCAAATGGATAGCCGCTATTCTTTTTTTTTCAGTGAATATTTCTATTTTGAGCAATATAAGTTTCAATCAGCCGGGACCGTGGTGTAGGGGTAAGCGTGATTGCCTCTCACCTAGTCGGCCTGGGTTCGATCCCAGACGGTCCCGGTGGCATTTTTCGAGACGAGATTTGTCTGATCACGCCTTCCGTCGGACGGGAAGTAAATGTTGGCCCCGGACTAACCTAAAGGTTAGGTCGTTAGCTCAGTCCAGGTGTAGGAGTCGTCTCCCTGGGTCCTGCCTCGGTGGAGTTGCTGGTAGGCAGTTGGACTCACAATCCAAAGGTCGTCAGTTCGAATCCCGGGGTGGATGGGAGCTAAGGTGTAAAAAGAGGTTTGCAATTGCCTCAACAATCAAGCCTTCGGACACCTAGTTTCGAGTAGGAATCTCGCAATCGAGAACGCCAAGGCAATGCTGTAGAGCGAATAATTTGATTTGATTTTTTGAAGTTTTAACCAACCCCGCAAATTTTCGGCATCATTTTGAACGTTTTTGCATGACCGTCTTTCACAAACGACACTTAAACAGATCGCTAGCAAACGTACTCTATTAGCGTGTTTGTTGTGTCGAGTACTTTTCCAATAACTTTTCCTTTCAATATCCACTGCAAGGTGCGGGAAGGTTAATGACATTCGCTTCCGATAGCTCAGCGCCTGCCTCACTAGTAATAATACTGGCGTCGTAGCTGCTGGTGACGCCAGACACAAGTCAACAAAATCTGTACAGAATGTCTGTTTTAAAATGTTTGAAATTTTTAGTTACATTTCATTCAAATTGACGTCATCAGCACTTGATAAAAATACCAAAAAAACACCGCGCATTTTAAGAACATAATGTTTCGCTTATCTGTGCACCAATACGCTGGAAATGCACGGGGCCTGCAAAACTTTCAACTTCTAGCCAGAAGTGAAAAGTTCAACAGATGGAAAGCCCCTCACTAAGCACATTATTTGTCACGAACGACGACCGTCAAAACGAGCGCGCATAAATAAAAAAAAACTCGCAAACGAAGGCGATAAGATATAAATAATTGCAACGAAGTGCAAGGAAACAGAAAACCAACGGTACATTTATACATTCTGCAAACGACAACAACAAGAAGAGCAGTTAAAAGAACAACAACAAAAAGCATTACGTCTGGACTAGAACCCGAGCAGGGGTAAATATCAAGGGAAGGACTGGGGCAAGCCCCGACTTGATAAGTTAAGGTACAAAATTGTGGTTATATTACATCTAGGAATGTCAGAAAAACCGTTAAATATTTACTATTTTTATGTGTAATTGCACTTGTCTAAAACATTTTTTGAAACTTATGTTTTACTTTCCCAACTTTCATCATTTTTTAATGTTTATGTATTTCTAATAAAAAAATTGGTTTGATCCAAGTAAGACCAAGTTTAACTACTTCCATGTTATTTTCCCCTCCTTGGGATGTCTCAACGGCCTTCTAGGGTGGAGAAAAGGAGTGCATTTCAAATGTGACAGTATGCACATTCTGCATGCAGTATGCAGCTAGCACTTTACATGATGCTGGCAACCGTAAGGTGGTGTTGGTTTGCGTTGGTGAAGTTAGAGCAGATGATTCGCGCGCACTTTACAACCAATCGATCGTCGTTCAATTTTTGGTATCAGCAGATGTTTTTTGTTTGTTATGTTTTCAATTGATAAGACAAACCTGATTTATTTTTACTAAAATTCTAAATTGTTTAAAACTACTGTACCATCACAATGCGACTGCATGCAAAGCTGAATATTTGACGCCTCCATTCTGCTCCACAGTCGGTGCTCGCTCTTAATTGATGATCCCTGTTGAGTGACGAGGGGCGTACAACCAAAGTGCATTAAGGCACATATTTACATACATACATAACATTACGTATAACGTCACTGGCAGGCAAGATTACAGCTCGGTTTATCTCGTAACGATGGAACGAGTATCAGACTGCCCTGATCGGTCCCTTCAACCAGGAAAGGATAATTCGTCCGTTAATTGTCGGGCACCGTCGACGTCGTATAGACATTTTGATTGACAGCCAAATGATCGGGCGGAGAGGACTTGCGCGAACGTGGTGATGTGTTAGGGTGCTACAAATGTGACCTTTCAATGTACTGTTGAAGATTTGTTGGTAATACGCTGAAGTCCACAGTTTTTGTACTCAAATTTTATCATAAAAATCTGATATAAACAACTCAAAAAACATTTTAAAGTAATTAATATAGCCTTAACAATCAAACGCACGGGTTGTCATTTGACCCCTATTTTTTTTTCTTAAAAATCTCATAATTTTTGGTAGAATTGATCAATTTGAATGCTTCTGGTTGCAAAAGATTCAGATTTGTCTTTATTTTTAACTGTCAGATGGGAGACAAATATGGACCATTTTTACCGGTGATTTTCCGAATTCCGTTTGGGTACCTCGGCTCTCCTGTATGGGTATTTCATCAATATAACAAAAACATTTCGACATAACGGAAATGATACAAAACTTCAAAACATCATTCTAATACATCATACTGCAAAAATAATAATTACATGCTTACATCCTACGGGGCACCGGAGCCGGTTTCAGTTGGGCACCAATCGACATCAGCTCAGTGAACCGTTTCCGGTTGGAACCTGTTCTGGTGCCCGAAGGTCTTGAGCATGTCATGTATCTATGTAGGATGATGCCGTGAAGTTTTGCATCATTTCCGGCATTGTTCTGTGGAAAAGTGTCTGTTATATTGACCAAAAATCCAAATAGGAGAGTCGAGGTACCCCAACGTAATCCGGAATATCTCCGGTAAAAATGGACCATATTTGTCCCCCATCTGACAGTTAAAAATAAATACAAATCTGAATCTTTTGCAACCGGAAGCATCCAAATTGGTAAATTCTACCAAAAATTATGAGATTTTTAAGAAAAAAAAAAAAGTAGGAGCCAAATGACTACCCGAGCGTTTGAGTGGTAATCTGCCCTACCGCAAGCATAGCTCTTTAATTTTCTTAAAGGTAATTTTTTGGAGCACCCTAAACATTTCACGAAGACGGGTGGCAATATGTGGTTGCAACATTGTAACGATGTGCACGGGTATACTGTGAGGTTCGATAATTTGTTACCAAGAATCTGGTTACGACAATTATTGTACCATAATTTGAGGCGGTAGTTGAATTTCCAAATGTTGCAATTAATTTGTTTGTTTGAGCTAACCAACTACAACAAACAGACTTGAAACTGTCAATCAAAAAATAAAAATAAAATAGGGTAAACTTTTCCTAAGCTGATAAAAAATTTGGTGTAAAATTTGCTAACTTTCCGAAAAAAATACTAGGCAATTAACGGAGGTTACTCATTAGGATGTAACAATACGGGTCAATTTTGCGGGCATTTCAGGGCATGATCCCCTAGGTGTACTGAGCACGAATCCCAAATATGAGCTTGATTGGTTGCGACAGGACCTGGCGCTTGGACGCTTGGACGTGGACGAATGTTTTCGTACTTTTCGGCAAAGTTGTTCCCGTGAACACGGACTACGAGTTTTTTTTTTTTTTTTTTTTTTTTAATATAAAAATCGTTAAGGGGCTCAAAACTGGCAAAAACCAAAACGCACCGATTTTACGGGTAAGATCCCATTTAAAATTGAAAGTCAAAGCGCCCTATAAATAACAACTAAGTGCTAATAACTTTTAATCGGGTTGTCATATCCTCGGTGTTCTTGGCTCATTTGGAAGGTATTTCGATTATCTAACTAACGACAGGTCGCATGATGGACCCGGACAAAATTTTCATTGAAATATCTGAGATCCAGCCTCCAAAAAGTGTATAAATAACACTTAAGTGCTAATAACTTTTGATAGGGTTGTCAGATCTTCAATGTGTTGGGCTCATTGGAAAGGTCTTTTTAATACCTTTCTGAAAATGTATGACTTGCAAAAACCACCCTTTTTACAATCTTCCGGAGATACGCCTTAATCGTTTTTTTAGCATAACTTTTTAATTACTTAACTAAACTTGCTGATTTTAAATAGAGACCTATGGGACCCCAAGACGGATCGAATGAGACTAAAACGGTCAATATCCGTTCAGCCAGTCCGGAGATAATCGAGTGACATTTTTTTTGTCCACCCACCTACACACATCCACACAGACATTTGCTCAGAACATGATTCTGAGTCGATATGTATACGTGAAGGTGGGTCTACGAGGTCAAATTTATAATTTCATTTTTCGAGTGATTTTATAGCCTTTTCTTCAGTAAGGTGAGGAAGGCAAATCCTAACTTAATCCACCCATGTGGTTGGTGCCTTCCTCTTTACTAATTACCAAGCTTCCCATGCGCCAGTGCCAACGCACACCGCGGGTTTGGTTTTCTAGCTTCGGTACGTGCCTGAACCCATTTGTGTATTGGTAACTTGGTACATCGTACCAGCGCACCACGACACTCTCGGCTCGCCCCATCGGTTTTGTGTCTGGCACTCACCCATGGCATGAACCCAGCGTGCCGTGGTACGTGTCGTGGTATTGAACCCGTTTTGTACCGCCAACGCGTACCACGGCACGTACCTCGGCTCGTAACGAGTGAAGCACCTTGGCTCATATACCAGGTTCATGCCATGGGTGAGTGCCAGACACAAAACCGACGCGGCGAACCGAGAGTGTCGTGGTGCGCTGGTACGATGAACCAAAATACCCTCGGTTCGTGTGAGTCGGGTACGGGTGTAAACCGAACAAAGCAGGCGCATAGCAAACCCGAGGTGCAAGTGAACCGCGTGTACCGCACGGTGCAGGGAAGCTTGCTAATTACTCTTTACTAAAAATTGATGACATGGTGGATTTTGATAAAAAATACCTCTAAATTTTTTAGATCCAGCCTCAAAAAGTACATCAATATCACTTAAGTGGTCATAACATGACACAGGATTGCCAGATCTACAATGTTTTCGACTCTTTGGAAAGGTCTTTCGATTACCCAACCAAATGATGGATCCGGACATAGTTTACATACATTTGAATGAGATTCGGCCTAAAAAAGAAATAAATATCACTTAAGTGGTCATTACTTGAGACAGGGTTGCCAGATCTTCAATATTTTGGACTTTTTGGAAAAGTTTTTCGATTACCTAACCAACGATGGGTCGGATGATTGATCCGGACATAGTTTATACACATTTAAATGGAATCCAGCCTCATTAAAGCACATAAATATCACTCAACTGGTCATAACTTGGAACAGGGTTGCCAGATCCTCAATGTTCTCGACTCTTTGGAAAGCTCTATCAATTACCTAACCAACGATGGGTTGAATGATGGATCCGAACTTGGTTTATATACATTTAAGTGAAAACTTGGCAAAAATTTTGAGCACCAAGGGGAATACGCACACACACACACACACACACACACACACACACACACACACACACACACACACACACCATTTTAGGCTATTTTCACAAAAAATTGAACGAAAAAAATCATGACTTCACCTTTAAATTTTACAAGTTTGTTTGATACGATGCAACGACATCGAGATACAGCAATATTTATAGATATAATACAACATTAATTAAATAACTTACGCCCTTCTCAAATGTCATTACCGAGCGCGGCTGACTCCATATACTCAAAAAATTTTGGATAACATGTCTACAAAGTTTGATAAATTTAAGAATTTAAGAAGAAATTTCTCAGTGGGGCGTAAGCCAACCAGTCGTACCGTCAAAGTTAATTTCTATACGATATCTCCCACGCAGAATGCTTTGCTTGAGTAATTCCGTGTGCCATTTGTTCAGAGTGTAGGCCCGTTGACATCTGCAGCCGAAAGCAAATGTTTCCATTAACCAAAGATGGAGGCAAAATGGAAAGGCGATCCCTAATTAGACTTTTTCTTAACAGAAAAATTCTAACAATTCTTACTTCCCAAAATCACCTAAATTACTAAAACCAATAGAAAAAATATAACAATGAAGCCACTCTCTTTTTTGCCAGCTTTAGAATACATTATGAGCTGTAATTATGCACAGTAAATTCTGAATAGAGCTGATCCCACCCACACCCGTCACGTTTGCACCACCGCCAAGGTCGTGTTGGCGGCAGATAATGCAAATAGTTTTAAAAAAAAAAGAGAAATAAGGGAACCCGTTGCATTCCAAACTACCACGGGAGGAGTAGGTACACTTTTTGCACTGTGATGTCTTCTGGACCCAGAGCCGGAGTCGGAGCCGGAGTAGACAAATATTTCAAAGCCAGAGTCAGCTTCAGAAGCTCTGCGTTAATGGAGCTGCCAACGAAAAATTTGCACGCCAAAATTATTATAAGCTGTATGTTCCACAAAAAGAGGTCATTTGCGCGAATCGGCCAAACAATGTTGATCGAAAGCATTGATTCAATTCCAGAGTTTTTTTTGAAAAGGACCAATAAACTATTGTCTTTCATATGTTTATAGGACCTAATCAAAAAAAACTCTAGAATTGCGCGTATTTTCACCGAGGACCGACCATCACTCTTGGGGCTGTACCTGGAGAATGTAAATGAAGCAACCGAAATCGATTCAGGCTTCAATTAAGGGGTTACATACATGTGAATCGGCAAAATTGTTAAGAGTTTGTATGAGCCCACACCTAAACTATTTTTAAATTTGTTTTCAGGGAACTTATACATACATTTTCAACTGATAACCAAATAAATTTCAAGACATTTGGTTGTATCATTGCCGAGATTTAGCTATTTGAAGTTAGCAGTTTCAAAAACCGGGTGCCACGATATCTCAAAACTGCTTTGACCAAATCGGCTCAAAATGTTGACTCGTTAAATCCATGTGCATGACAAAGGCCAATTTTCGTCTGCTACCTACTGAAATCATGAAATATCTACATGAAACTTTCAGGAGTGATTGGAAATCATGTTTATGGTGGATTTAATAAATATTCTGAAATATGAAATTTCGAGATTTTCTACATGTATGTAACCCCTTAAGCTAAAGCTCAATAACGAAACGAGGTACAGAAATAGAGGCCATTTGTATTCACCCAACATAAATGGTTCATGAAATTATCCTTATTTTGTTACGTAGAATGCACTGAACGCTTTACTCGTCATAACTCAATTTAACTTTTTTTTCATTGGCTAGAAAAAGGGTAAATAATTTATCCTTTGTTTTTTTTTGTTTTCTTTTATTTAAAAAAAAAAGTATGAGACACAACCCAATTTTATTCCCAAAAAAACTTCTCCGTGGCTCCAATTTCATCCTGGGTCACCGTTCAAAGAATTCATTTTAAAGTAATTAAAAATATTATGGTTTCTGACCTGGTTCTATGTAATCTCGTTTTATCAACGAAATTTATCCCCCACAATAATTTACAGCACTTGTTTCACCATCAAATGCGACGCTCTTTTTGTAATTATTTCGTCTGTTGTGTCGGTTGAGTTAGTAATTGCGTTTTGTTGAACTCAACGAACCCTAAAAGATGCACTTACCCGATTTTGGAAATTCGCTTTCCTTTCCCGGATATCGCAATAGAGCAATTTTCTCAAAATCAGCATTTTTATGGCTTTTTTGTTTGCCTGAAACTTTGTGGGTACCTTCCCTGTGATCAATGAAGAATTTTGTTTGTCATTGGTTCGTCAATACAGTTCTCCATACAAATTTGACAGCTGTCGATAATAAAATGACATGTAAATACTCAAAAACTATGTCTTCAGTAAGTTGTAAGTGTTAGTAACGATTTTGTGCAAAAAATACAAAAAGAAACATTTTTTCATTAACTTTTTGTCACTGAAGTGTGAATAACTCAAAAACACTTTCTGCTTTTGAATATGTTTAGGGGACAAAAGATGCAATTTTTGAGGGTAATTTTGAAGGGCAAAAATCATTTGACCAAACTATGCATTTTTGAAAAAAGGTGTTTTTGAAAAAAAAAAGTCACTGAATATTTACTTCGTTTTGAAAAGGACAGATTTGTCTCTTTATTTTGAAACCAAAATTTTTAGTGAAAAAATAATACTTGACCAAGAGTTATTTTGTTTTTAAACCGAAAATGGAAGTAACAAATAGCAAATTCGATTTTACGATTAAAAAAATTTCAAAACATTTTTTTGGCGCATTGTTGATTTTTACAAAAATATTTTTTTTTATTCATACCTCGGTAAAACATTTTTTCTCCATTGCCATACCTTAAAATAAATACTCAAAAATAGTTTTTTGAGCAACTCTTGTTTTTGGAAAAATGTAGTTTTACAGTGTAGATATTTTTTTCAAAAAGTCCGAAATTTTGCCATAACTTTTTTGAAATACAGTAGTTGTTTGGGCGTTGTTTAACTGGGCTGCATTTTAACTGGGCGCTCGATAAGTGGGATGCAGCCCAGTTAAAAAGCAGACAAACGTCAAAAAACCAAAACAAACCGAAATTACCGAGGGGTTGGTGGATGTAAAAATCAAGTTCAATGACAAAATAAAACTTTTCTCAAGCATTTAACAAATTTCAAGTCACAATTAGTTTTCAAATAAGGAGTAAACAAGGTAAACAAATTGGAGTACCTTTTGTTTTTTTTTGTTTCATCAGAAAAAAATTATAAATCGGTGGTCCCCTGGTAATTTTTTGTTTAGCCCAGTTAGTGAGCAGCATTCGGTAACTGGGCTACGTTCTCAGCCCAGTTACCGGACAAGTACAATTAAATTTCACTCATTTTACTAATTGTGTTTTTCGTGAATCTTATGTTTAGGATGTGCTTTGCTTTGGAAATATTTTAGCAACTTCGTTTTCTTGAATTGTGCTGAATTGCTGAATTGTAATTTCATCACATGCAAATTCTATGAAATATCCTAAAGATGAAAAATTCGATTATTTTTGCAATAAATAAGGTGTGTCGAATCGTTGGTTATGTTTCGTAGCTTTAACTACTGCTCGCTGTTTCAGTGACTATCCTGTACACAAGTATTTTTTTAAAAACAAAAGATGGCATCGCTTAAAAAAATGTGTATCAGAATAAATTTGTGAAAAAAAAATTACACATCATTTTGATGAGAAACGGGTTTCTGTCACAATTTAGTGTGAATTGCGATACCCGGGAAACAGAGGCGGATTTCCAAAACCGGGTTAAAGCATCTTGTAGGGTTTGTTGAGTTTAACAAAACGTCATCATTAACTCATTTTTGATAAAAAAAAGGTACTGGTCATAAGATAGATTCCCTCAGGTTGTCCAAATTACCCCATACAGTAGAAACCTAAATAAAGTTAAATTTTAATGTTAGTCGTCCTTACTTCATGATTCCAGGAAGTTGCCCGTTTTTTTACTTTGGAAGCCAAAATTTTACACATTTTAAGTGAAATTAATGTTTCAAAAGATGAAGTGAAACATCCTTTTTCACTTAAAGCGAAAATGTCGATTTTGTCTAAACATGTAACAGTTGATTTATTCTTAAATATGGCTATAAACAAACATGATTTTTTTTTTAATTTAGTGATCAACACTCAGCTTTTTAAAAATAAGAGACACTCAGGACCAACCTCCCAGCTAAATGTACTGGTTTGCCCGCTGCTCAATTTCCGTTTCTGTAGAAAAGTTGCGTCGGCGCAGGTGCCTGGTAATTTTCCTGGGAATCGACTTTTGCATCGTTGCACTTTTTGCATCAGATGGATGCAGTTTTCGGGGCTGACCTGGAAACCGAATAGCCTCAAACCATTTTCTATCCGGAGAGGGTGGGTGAAACCGTTCTATGAGGTACACTTTCTTAAGAGCTAGTTTTTAGTACCTGTTTTTCAAAGAATCTTTGCGATGAACCCGTTCAAGAACATAAACAATCCGGATCTTTTTCCTGGTAGCGGCACCTACCGACGGATTCTCGAAATTATTTTGTGAACCAATTTTCCACGTTCCATCCTCGAGGCCGACTTCAATGGAGCTCGTTCAATCCTTTTTCCCGATTCAGCAGACGACAACGACGACGATAGCCATCTTTTTCTGAGGGCCTCTCTTCCTTCTTCATCACACACACAGGGTTTAGACGGAACCGATTTTGAAAATTCCGTAGCTGCCCGCAAAACCTACCCCGTAAAACTCGACCCTTGGTAGTAATTTTCCACCCTCGCAATTTGCGCACTCTTTACACACAAATCTACACTTTCACCAACCAACTCGCGAAAAACTACTGCTCCTGATAACACACATCATTTTAAAAGAGCAACTCACAAAAAAATATAACACACGCAGCTCTTCTTCCGACAAATCGCGTTCAAAAACCCGACGACAACGTCGTCATTCATACGCCGTTCGTTCGTGTCTGTTTGCCTGCCCCTTGCCGACCGACCGACGTCGAGCTGTCAGTGGAGCCCACACCCACACAGTTGCACGGGCTGACGGGCAGGCAGACCGTCCCCGCGGCCGCCCCTCGCCTGTTGCGAAGCAACGTCAATGGACGGGACCAATACACAGTCAAGTTCATTATCGAAGCGCGCGCGTACGTACCAATACAGGCGGGGCTTTGTTTTGGTATTTATGTTTTTCTCTTTTTGAGTTTTGTGGTTTGGTTTGATTGTAGGATGGTAAACACACCCACACCCAGCAAGTGATGGTGGTTTGACAGCTAAGGGGCGATCCGTGAATGACATTCGTTGTGTTTTGGGGTGAGTAAAATGAACACCCGTGAAGAGTATCGGGGCCGGCATTTACAAAGCGGATGATAAGGTTCATGTTAACATTCCATAGAGCTATCTAAGCCAGATCTCACGCACATTAGCTTTCCATTTGTTTTTGCTGGCGGGTACAAATTTTAACCTAAAAACCCTTCGTGTACAAACACGCAATACATGCGCACGTAGATAACTCTATAGGTCGCCTTCCTAAGGTGTCGTGATAAGGTCCAGTTTGTGACGATACACTACCTTCCCTTTACTAAGCAATCAAATCCAGAAGGGAAAAGATCACCAGTTGTGTTGGTCCGAGCCGGGATTTGAACCCCGATCTACCACTTACGAGGCGGAAGCGTTACCACTAGGCTACGTGGCTCGGTCACCCGATTATCCGAAGGCCTCGGAAAAATTTCACTCCGGGATTATCGAGTCACGTAAAAAATGTTTTTTCACTGTCTTATTTTTTATTGTTGAGTCTTCCCGAGCAGACGGAAATAACTTGGGAATAACATTATTTGATATTTGAAAATACTGGGCCATTAACATTTTATGTTATTTATTACAATACATAAAAAAAATTCGATGGTTTTGTTCGAACGCGATCCAGTTCAATACGGAGCGTCGGATCGAGGTGCTCTTTGTTGCGTTGGGTTCGTAAATTCGTCGTTATGATTTTTTTTGTTATTGGATTGTTATTGTGGTAACAGACTAGTAACATTTTTAGTTATTCTTCTAACAAATCTTTGTTATTTTTTTTTTTTTGTTATTTTAACAAATAATCCGATCATCCCGATAACATTTGGAGGTATTCTTCCATAACAAAAAATGTTCTTCCAATGTTGTTTTGGCTTTCAACCAAAATCAGACCAATAACAAATTTTGTTATGATAACATGAACTGTTATTAAACCCTTATGCAAAAATGGATTTTTCAAGAAGATTCCATAACACTTTCTGTTATTTCAACAGTATTTGTTATTAACACTCAAACGCTCGGGTAGTAATCTGACCCCTATTTTTTTTTTCTTAAAAATTTCATAACTTTTGGTACAATTGACCAATTTGGATGCTTCCGGTTGCAAAAGATCCAGATTTGTCTATATTTTCAACTGTCAGATGGGGGAAAAATATGGTCCACTTTTACCGGAGATATTCCGGATTCCGTTGGGGTACCTCGGCCCTGCTATGTGGGTCTTTGGTCATTATAACAAAATCTATATAACAGGACAAAGCCGGAAATGATACAAAACTTCAAGATATCATTCTAATACATCATTCTGCAAAAATAATTGACATGGCCAAGACCTTTGGCCACCGGAACAGGTTTCAACCGGAAACGGTTCACTGAGCTGATGTCGATTGGTGCCCAACTGGAACCGGCTCCGGTGCCCCGTATGACTTAACCATGTCAATTATTTTTGCAGGATGATCCCAATCAAATCGTTTTCCGCATGACGGGTTCATTCCGCTTCGAATTCCGCTTCGAAAATTGCTTCGAAATTTTCTAAGCGGAATCTCCGGTTGGACTCCGTTTCGATTCCGTTTAACCGTTTTTGCACTAGGGCGACACCTGGCGGTGTACAGCGGAGCCTCGATGACATTTCGCCGCGTTTCGTCGAATCGGTTTTGTTGTTGTCTGTTTAACCAAACGTCATGATTTTGCTTAAGGAAAATGGATTGTGACATGTTAGATCCTGTTTAATTTTTTTTTCGTTCTTGCGCCCACGTGCAATCGCGGTAGGCCTTTTTGATTGAAATTTGCGTGGCAGTCTTTTGTAAATTTTGTGAATAGCTAGACAGGTAGGAGAAAAAAATGTTCCACTTTTTTCGTTATTGAATAACACTTTTTTTGTCTTTCGACAGAGACGGAAGCTGAGAGGCTGTTCAGGCCGGAAGCTGCTACGACGGTTGGAGGATAGAGCTCAGGCCGCAGAAAATCCCGTAGTTTTGAAAAACTGAACCCCGTGGATGCTCTGGTCCCACTTGCAAGGGACCGAAGGAAAAGGAGCGCAAACCTGCCGCAGTCGGATCCGGAAGTGGGGACGCGGGTCAAATGTCAACGTGCACGTGCGGCAGCAGCCGTGGAATGTCCTCGAGGAACCAGTACCGACGGAAGGAGGATCAAGCTATTCCACCGCCATCAAGCCCTCTCCGTTGTCGTCCAGATTGAGACAGATGGCGTTCACGTCGACGTCGATCCTCAGGATCGTCCTCGCACCACTGCAGTGGCCACAAGCAGGAATCGTCCGGCATCATTCGCGTCCGCAGCAGACATGAGCATGATGAAAAGTAGTGGCAGCAAGTCGGAAGCAACCGAAGTAGCCTCCCCGCCTCACGCTCACGCCAAGAACACGCCAACCTGCGTTGCGGGAGGAAATTCGTCATCTTCGTCGTGGAAAGCAGCGTTCTACCTCTACCCAGCTACACGTTTTGGGAAATTCACCGGGAGTTTTGCTGCCCCCGCAGGACGCCACCCAGGGCGGTCGGCCGTGTTTGTGACGCAGGCGCCGTACCAGACGTACAACCGGGTGGTGCCACCGCCGGTCCACAATGTTTCCAGCAGGCAGATTCCAACATCCAGTTTGTTTCGCTAAATCCGGCCCAGGTTGCCAACAAGCCGCTTCGATCTGGTCAAGCTAATGGAGCTGCAAGACGATGGCAGTAGCAAGAGATCCGAAGGATTGACCGGGGCCACGACGTTTTGGATTGCCACGGGGAATACAAACTGTCAGTGCTTTGTTTATTTTAAATGGCTAATAAAAAAATTGAGGACTGGGGGTCTGGGTTCGGGTGGGTCGTTTATTTAACAAGGAATTTAAATAAAATTCATGAAAAAATCATTGAATCGTGCAAAAAACATTAATCAACCTCTCTGGTTGAATTCCAATTAACTTTGGATTCAACCGAAACAAAAAAAGAAAACCAACAAGTAAAAACAAGAAGAAGAAGAAGCTGTCAAAACCAACCCGTCAATTCCGCTTCGATTCCGTTTCAACTCCACTTGAACCGATTTGCGGCGAAAACTCAAACGGAACCGGTTGTTGCGTTTGAAACGGAATGCGGTTTAGAATCTAAAACGAACACTGTTTAGAATTCGAATCGAACTTTTTTCGCTCAAGTGGAATTCTAAACGGAATTCAAACGGAACGCGCTGAGTGGGATGTATTATAATAATGTCTTGAAGTTTTGCATCATTTCCGGCTTTGTTCTGTGAAATAGATTTTGTTATAATGACCAAAAACCCATATAGCAGGGCCGAGGTACCCCAACGGAATCCGGAATATCTCCGGTAAAAGTGGACCATATTTTTCCCCCATCTGACAGTTGAAAATACAGACAAATCTGGATCTTTGCAACCGGAAGCATCCAAATTGGTCAATTGTACCAAAAGTTATGAAATTTTTAAGAAAAAAAAATAGGGGTCAGATTACTACCCGAGCGTTTGAGTGTTAAAATGGCATGCATTTTGTTATTACCGTCTGCCCGGGTTAGTCTGGCCCATACACTACTCTAATATGATTTCGAATTATTAAATCCAAGATGGCGACTAAAATGGCGGCGATGAACCATTGAAAAAATGCATTTTGTATTTTTAAAGGCAAACAACTATTCAATTTTGACTAAAATGAGGTCGCAGAATTCTAATTTGTGTTTAAATGTAAGAAATTAAAAAAAGTGAAAACATATTTTTTTGGTCATGATTCGATTATCCGAACAAACCTTCGGATAATTGAACTTCGAATAATTGAAACTTAGGATAATCGAGGCTTCGGATGTTGGAGTCTGGACTTTATTCCATATTGTTAACTATGTTTCAAACACAAACATAATCCTCAACACGGACTACCTATTCGAGTACACGTTCATGTTAGGGATTCGTACACGTTCTAAGCAAGTGTGCGTGTACTTTGAGCATAAATTATAACCATACCATCGGTACGACATCTGGTTGTTCGCGAGCAAACTAATTTTGTGTGCGGTTTGTGTTTGCACTAAGCTAAGGTTTGCGTCTGCGGTTATTGTTCGAGCGAATGATACACACTAAATCACTAAAAAAGAGGTAATGATTTTGTTCGTTGAGTAATAATTTAATCCCATTTATGATCAAAGGTAAAATAGAAAAAATAAAATAATCAAGAACCTAACTTTTGAGAAAATTACTCTGATTCATTCAATCATTTCACTTCTGAGCAATTCTCTACGACATCGGTATTTTTTTTTTGAATTTTTATTTTTGTGTTTTTTAATACGGCTGAAACTTGTAAAATGCTTTCGGTATGCCCAAAAAAGCCATTTTGCATCATTAGTTTGTCCATTAATTTTCCATACAAATTTGGCAGCTGTGCATACAAAAATGATGTATGAAAATTCACAAATCTGTATCTTTTGAAGTAATTTTTTAATCGATTTGGTGTCTTCGGCAAAATTGTAGGCATGGATAAGGGCTGCACTGAAAAAAATTATACACTGTCAAATTGTTTTGGTGATTTTTAATTTAACTTTTTGTCACTAAAACTTGATTTGTAAAAAAAACACTATTTTTATTTTTTTTTATTTTTTTATATGTTTTGGAGGACATTAAATGCCAACTTTTCAGAAGTTTCCAGGCTGTGCAAAAAATCTTTGACCAAGTTATCAACTTTTGAATAATTTTTTTTTTTTTTTTTTTCATAAAATTATTTTTATTAGGTCCTTTTCGGTACTGGGACCTGGTTAGGACCGAGTCGGCTTTTGTAATTACATTTGACTTAATAATTACAGAGGATCTTGTGTGTAAATGTTAGTGGGAGGGGAGCCGATTACCCGCGGCCTACTCGGGGTAAGTAGGGAAGGGATTGATGTTAAAAACAAGGCGTGGGAAGGGAAGGGGGATTGTGTAGGGGTCTTGGTTTGCTCTGCTGGCCTTTGCGTTTTGTCCTCAGCCGCAACTCGGTGTCCAGCTGCTGGGGCGATCTTGCTTTGCATCCGGTGCAAACCAGAAACGACGGCTTTGTGTGAAGGCGAGTTATTCTAACTGAAGGAAAACTAACTGAAAGAAAACTAACTGGAAGAAAACTAAATAGATATTTTGGAATCTGAGAGGAACTGATAGATAGGATAGAGAACATCAAGGTCTAGTTGAGATAGCGCGTCTCGCATCGGGATTTCTGGTGGTCTTCCTCGGGCCCTGAGGGTATCTTTCAACTTAATTCTGTGAGCCTGGTGATCTGGACACGCCCATACGAGATGGTCGATGTCCTGATAACCCTGCCCACAGTCGCAAAGGTTCGTATCACTCATGTTGATACGGTAAAGATGAGCCTTGCACGAGTAATGGTTCGACATAAGGCGGGACATCGTTCTGATGAATCCACGCGTCAAGTCCATCCCCTTGAACCAGGCTTTTCTTTGCACCTTAGGACGTATGGAATACATCCAACGTCCCTTGGTGTCGCCGTCCCATTGTGTTTGCCAATCCAGAAGCGCACGCTGCCTCGGAAAACCGTAGCATTCTTGTAGGCTAATTGGCCTTTCAAAAATGTTTCCACTCTCAGCACCCTTCTTGGCGAGCAAGTCCGCTTTCTCATTACCCGGAATCGAGCAATGAGCGCGGACCCATACCACCGTGATGCTGAAGGACTGAGCCGCCAGGTTGTTTAAAGTCTTGCGTATTTCCGTGAGGAAAAACGTAGACTCCCTGGTCGGCTTCAGAGTCCGGATAGCCTCAACAGAGCTAAAGCTATCGGTGAAGATGAAGTAGTGGTCAGGTGGCATGGTCTCGATGATTCGCAGTGCGCAGTAAACCGCGGCTAACTCTGCGACGTAAACCGAACTCGGGTCCTTCAGCTTAAAGAACAGCTGATAAGATTCATGATATACACCGAAGCCCGTACAGCCGTCAAGCTTGGAGCCATCGGTGAAGAATCTGTTGTTTGGAGGAACATGGTTGTACTTTGATGCGAAGATCGACGGTACAACTCCCCGCAGAAGATGGTTTGGGATACCGCGAGTATCGGCTTTCATGGACGTGTCAAAGCCAATCAGGGTGCTGCTGGTTAACGGAGGCGTGCGCTGTACCGTTGTGCTCGGGCTCCGCTCCCACGATGACATAAAGTCATAATATAGAAGCATGCGCCGAGACTCAACGTGAAGGTTTAGCAACGTTTCAAAATTGTCAATTACCAGTTTATTCCTGTAATCACACCGGATCAGGAACCTGTAAGACAGTTCGTAGTAACGAGTTCGCAGAGGCAACACTCCCGCCAAGACCTCGAGGGTCATGTTGTGAGTTGAGTGCATGCATCCCAAGACAATGCGAAGACTTCGGTACTGTATCCGCTGGAGAACCAACAAGCGTGATTTCGCAGCTGTTTGGAAGCAGAAATTGCCATATTCCAGCACCGAGAGTATCGTTGTCTTGTACAGTCGAAGCAGGTCAGAAGGATGAGCACCCCACCGGTTGCCAGAGACGCTGCGCAGAAAATTAGTTCTTTGCAGGCACTTTTGCTTCAGGTAGTTAATGTGCTTCCCCCATGTTCCCTTTTGATCAAAGATGGTACCCATGTACATGAAGTGGTCCGACTGCTCGATAGTCTTTCCCGAAAGAGAAAGATTGAGCTGCGGCGGTTCATGCTTCCCCGTAAAAACGACCAGTTCCGTCTTCTCCGGAGAGAATTCAATACCCTTTTCAACTGCCCAATGGGCCAAGTTGTTCAGGGTATCTTGCAAGGGTTCTAGCAGATCGGCTTCCTTCTTGGCAGCGATTGAAACCACTGCGTCATCTGCGTACTGTATAAGGGTGCAGTCTCCGGTCAAGCAATCATCGATATCGCTGACGTAGAAGTTATACATGGATGGACTAAGGCGTGAGCCTTGTGCCAAACCCATGTAACTTATCCGGGTGATTGCCAGATCACCTTGCACAAAGTGCATGTGTTTTTCAGACAACAGGTTGATGAGGAAGTTGCACATCGTCGGATTGAGACCGCTCCGCCGCAGCTTTACTCCCAACACATCGATGGAGACTGAATCGAATGCACCCTTGATGTCTAGGAAGACAGAAGCCATTTGCTGTTTTTTACCACGGGCTATGTCGATTCCTGTGGCCAGCAAGGCTAGACAGTCGCTTGTTCCCTTGCCTCTCCGGAAGCCATACTGCGTGTCTGACAGCAAGTGCTCTCGTTCCATCCATGGTTCGAGGCGGTCGAGGATCATCTTCTCCAGCAACTTTCGTAGACATGACAGCAAGCTGATTGGACGATACGAGTTGTGGTCGGACGCCGGCTTACCGGGCTTTTGAATGGCAACCACCCGGACCTGTCGCCATTCGTGTGGAATTACGTTCTGCTCCACGAACGTGTTGAACAGATTCAACAGACGCTGCTTGGCGATGTCCGGAAGATTCTTCAGCAAGCTGAACTTGATCTTGTCCGGACCAGGAGCAGTGTTGTTGCCCGTCAATAGTGCTATGGAGAGCTCTACCATCGAGAAGGGAGGATTAGAATCGCTCCCATCAACAACGTCGAATGATGGTTGTGTCGGCACCGAGTCCGGGCACACCTTCTTGGCGAAATCCAATATCCACTTGTCCGATTTTTCCACACTCTCGTTCGGAACGGAACCTCTACGCATGGCCCTCGCAACGCGCCACAGAGTGCTCATGGACGTATCTGCTGGTAGTCCTTCAACGAACTCCCGCCAGTACATTCGCTTCTTTCGCTTCAGAGTATTACTGTACCTGCGATCAAGAGCTCTGTACTTTTGGAAGTTCGCTCGGATTCCACACTTGCAGAAGTCCACATAAGCTTCTGACCTGGCCGCCGAGAGATCCGTACACTCCTTGTCCCACCAGGGAAGTGGAGGGCGCGTTCGGATGTACGGTCCCGGGACGGGTTTCGTCTGAGCTTGTAACGCACTGTCATAGATCAAATTAGCCAAAAACGCATATTCTTCAAGCGGTGCCAACCCTGCTCGCAACTCAACTCCAATGGAGACTGCCTCCGCGTACTGTTTCCAGTCGATATTTCGCGTCAGATCGTAAGGCATCTCCACCGTTGTCGATTGCTGTGGGCCATGGCTAACCAGAATAGCGATCGGCAAATGATCACTGCCACGAGGATCTTGAAGCACGTTCCAGTCACAGAGAACTGCCAGACTGTTGGAACAGAGCGACAAGTCGATGGCACTCGCCTTCGTACCGGACGTGGTTGGCGTTGGTGGTGTTGCAATGCGCGTAACTTGCTTGTCCCTGTTTAGGAGGGTCATCTGGAAGTCGTCGCACAGTTCATGAATCAGGTATGCTTGAGGGTCTGTCTTGTGACTTCCCCACTCGGTGCTGTGAAGATTAAAGTCACCCAGAACCAGTCGCGGTGCCTGCAACAGCTCAAGCATACCCCACAACTTTTGTCGAGTTAACGACACCTGTGGAGGAACGTAGACGGACACAATGCAAATGTCCAGTCCTCTGATCCTGGCCTGTACTGCGACTGCTTCGATTCCTCCTAGCTTCGGGAGCGTGACCTTTCTAAAAGTGTGGCATTTCCTGACCCCAATCAGTACGCCTCCACCTCTATTTGGTCCTGCCCTGCTCTCTGTGATGATGTTGTACCCCCGGAAAGCTGGCGTCTCATCTCCGATAAGAAACGTTTCGCTCAGCGCAAACACATCACAGTCCCGTTCGAATGCGAATTGTTGAAAATCGTTTAACTTGGGGGTTAAACTTCTACAATTCCATTGTAGAAAGGAGATGCCGTTTTTCGTTTTTGGTGTATTACCCATCAAAGGAAATGAACGACAAGAGGGGCATCGTGCTAGCAAGCTGTTTCCCGATGTGTCTAGCGAGAGGCTCAAACCGCTTTATGATTAAACGCGTCGGTTCACTCACAAAAGAGCACAGCCATTCCACGATTGTGGAAAAAGGAAGGACTCCTTTGAAGGCATCGGTGATCGGATTCGGTTGAGGAACCGGTTTCAGGGGGATCTTTGGCAGCTTGGGAACGGGCTTCAGCGGCTTGGGAACGGGCTTCGGTGCCGGCTTCGGAGCGGGCTTACCCGACGGACCGAAAGGAAAATCCTCCTCGAAGTTCAACGAGTCACTTTCCTTACCCTTGCCGCCAGCGGCTTTTTTGGACTTGGAAGCCTTGTTGCGCTTCGGGTTTGGCCCGGAAGAGTCACTTTCCTCGTCTCTCTGGAAGAGGACCTCCACATCGGAATCTTCGTCCCCCGAATCTTCGTCCGCCAAAGGAGCGAAGCGATTGGGGTGGGTCACCTGACTAAGGATTTCCGCGAAGGACTTCTTGGAGCGTTCCCTCAAGGATCGCTTCATCTTGTCCTCGCGCTCCTTGTACTTTGGGCACTGTCGAGTTTTGTGCGGTTCCCCGCCACAAAGCAGGCATTTTTCAGCCTGCTTTTGGCAATCCACGTCCTTGTGGGGGCCGGCGCACTTTGAGCACTTGCTCTTGTTGCTGCAGTAGGTCTTGGTGTGTCCCAACTGCTGGCAGTTTTCGCAGCACATCACTCGCGGAACGTACAATCGAACTGGAAGCCGAAGCTTGTACAGCTCAATGTAGTCCGGCAGAGCTGACCCTGCAAAAGTCACCCGGAACGAGGCAGAAGGAACGAACTTCTTCTGGCCACCCTCGGTGGTGACGTTGCCCAGTTGCCGGCACTCGAGTACCTCCACAGCTGGAAGTTTAGGGTTCTTGAAGCGTCCCACCGCCCTTGAGAGGTCGACAAGCGACAGACTGTCATCGGTCACCACGCCGTCGATCTCGACTTTGTGGGCCGGAATCCAAACACGGTACTCAATGCTGAACCGCAGATCAGTTACGATCTGATTAGCTTGCACCGCGGAGTTCACGATCACGCGGAGCTTGCTCTTGTTCAGCTTGGTACATTCGACCACCCCAGGATAGTGCTTCTGCAAATCCTTGGTGATCTGTACAAAGTTTAACGGCTTCTGTTTGGGCCGGAAGAAGACCACCCATTCCGTTTGCGATCCCTCTTGATACTGACGAGGACGAGGAATCGGTTTTTGGGAATGAGGATTCAGGGGCGGGGGGGGATTTGGATCCGGATTCGGCACCGGTGTTTTAGGAGGAATTGGATCTGGATTGGGAGGAATTGGATCTGGATTGGGAGGAATCGGGTCTGGATTAAAGGGAGGAATCGGTGGTTGAGGGGGAACCGGATTCGGATCTGATTTAGAACGCTTTCGCTTCGTCCTCTTAGACCCGTCCGAGGATCCCCCTTTACCGCCAGGATCCTTATCCTTCAGGAAGAGGTCCCTGTTGGTGGTGTTTGAAGGAACTCCCAAAACAGAGTCCTCCATTTCCACGTCCTCGTCACCCTCAAGGGTTGAATCGGAGTCGAATTCCTCATGGTCCGACTCGGTCGGATCCATGTTTGCGAAGAAACGCGATAAACTAAACGAAAATGAAAGTGATGAAACTAATCGCAAAAATAAAAAAGGAGAAAGAAAAAAAAAACTAACCAAAAAAAAAAAAACTATGAGAAAAAAAAAAAAAAAAAAAAAACAACTAAACGCTAACAAAAAACTCGCCTTTCGCACTCACCGCCGAATTGGCCGCACTGGCTGCCGCCCGCAGCGGGATGCGCGGGAAGCTCGTTTTCGCGCGCTTGTTGTTGTTGTTGTGCTGCCTGCTGCCAGCCACGTAAACAACGGGGTTGTCTCCGACCTGGCCTGGCCGAAAACTGGTCCGCCGACCGCAGTCGACTCTCCGGGGCCGATTCCACCGACCAACGACCGTCTCTCGCCTCAGCTGCCTCCGCGGCCGCTGCTGCTCACTCCTCCTGCTGCTGCTGCTCGGATGCAGGAACTCGTTCCTCTTCCGCTGCTGCACCGCCGCCGTGTCCACGACGACCAGATTGTGGCCTCTCTGACCACCGGAACGGGCTTGTCCGCTCGCACACGCCTCGGAATCGCCGTGAAAAACGCGCCAAACACACCGCGAAAAAACACGACTAACCGCTGAGACTTCTGCCGGAGCAAATGTTTTGAATAATTACTAATTTAAAAAAAATCGAAATATTGGTCGCAAACATTTTTCAACTTCATTTTTCGATGTAAAATTGAATTTCAATATAAAAAGTACTATATTGAAATTTTGATAAAGTGCACCGTTTTGAAGTTATAGCCATTTTAAGGTAACTTTTTTGAAAATAGTCGCAGTTATTTTTTTAAATAAGCCCACTTTCAAAATAAAAATATTGTTGAAGAGCTGAGAAAATTCTCTATTTATAATCAATATAACGCCCTTTTGAAATGCTAGTCTTTATTTAAAATTTTTCAAAATATTGTTTGCGAAAAGATCAGATCGAAAAATTTCACGTATGTTTTATATTTTAACATGGTAAATCGGACCATTAGTTGCTTAGATATCGACATTAGAAAATGTTGGGTGCATGGCAATATCTCAGCAACTAAGGATCGTATCAACAAAGTTCAAAAAAGCAAAATATAGAGAATTTTCTCAGCTCTTCAAAAATATTTTTTTCAAAGGTGGCTAAACATGAGCACTTGTTTTAAAAAATGAATAACGAATATTTTCAAAAAAGTTACCTAAAAATGGCTATAATTTGAAAAAATTTCACTAAAGTACTTATTGAAAAAAATCACTATTGATTCAGAAACTGATAACTCGGTCAAAGATTTTTTGCACAACCTGGAAATTTCTGAAAAGTTGGCATTTGAAAATGAAAAAAATAAAAATAGTGTTTTTTTGGAAAACCATGTTTTTTGTGACAAAAAGTGAAATTGAAAATCACCATTTTTTTTAACCGTGTATGATTTTTTTATCAGTGTAGTCCTAATCCATACCTACAACTTTATCGAAGACACCAAATGGATCAAAAAATTCCTTCAAAAGATACAGATTTTTATATTTCATACATCATTTTTGAATGGACAGCTGCCAAATTTGTATGGAAAATTATATGGACAAACTAATGATGCAAAATGGTTTTTTTGTTTAACATACCGAAGGCACCAAAAACGTTTCAGCTCGATTAAAAAATACAAAAAAAACCGAATGACCGAAGAAATCTGGGAGGATTGCTCTTCTATTAAATCAAAAAGAACTGTAGAATTTGTTCTAAGGCTAAGATTTAGCGCAGTTTTTTTTTATCGAATTATACCTTTATTATGGCAATTTAAGCCAACATTTTTAAATTAAATGATTAATATAAGGGTAATCCCACAGAGTAACCCAGAGTTACCAGTCCGAAGCAAAGTCATTTAATTTATATGGACAAACTAATGATGCAAAATGGCTTTTTTTAACATACCGAAGGCACCAAAAACGTTTCAGCTCGATTAAAAAATACAAAAAAAAACCGAATGACCGAAGAAATCTGGGAGAATTGCTCTTCTATTAAATCAAAAAGAACTGTAGAATTTGTTCTAAGGCTAAGATTTAGCGCAGTTTTTTTTATCGAACTATACCTTTATTATGGCAATTTAAGCCAACATTTTTAAATTAAACGATTAATATAAGGGTGATTCCACAGAGTAACCCAGAGTTACCAGTCCGAAGAAAAGTCATTTAATTTTTTGGCTCCATAAGGTTTGCTGGTAGCAGGCGTGCGATGTACCTGCGATGTACCACACAGTTGAACCAAAAATCAAGAGGCAGTGGTAACTCTGTGTTACTCTGTGGTAATTCTCCGCCGCCTCACACGAAATCGGAAAAGTTGCCCCGACACCTCTTTGATTTGCGTGAAACTCTATCCTTTGTCGGGGCAACTGATGTGTAAGAAAGTGCGATACAAAATTTAAATGACTAAAGTTGCACCAAAAAAGTTGCTTGTTTAGATGAAATCTTTAAAATTTTATAAATCCACTAAGGCAATTTCATTTTATTTCTTTCAAATGTGATACTTAAAATGTTTTTGACCGCAGTTTTCTCAACAAACATTGTCTTTTTTGGACACAACACTTAAATCGTGTTTCACCTTAAGTTTCCAGAACATATTAACTTTATGAGGGCACAATGAAAAAGTGAATACACAAAAAAAAAACAGAGGGGAATCTCTTGTTGTATGAATAAATAAACAATTTCTAATCTCATCTGAAATAAATTTACGAAAACGTCTCTTCTCCTCACCCTCTACTGTCCCGTGATTTTCCCCACTCTGTTTATTTCTCTCCCGAGTGAACAACTCAGTTGACTTTCCCCCGCTTGAACTGCTCCAAAATTCTTCCAAAATGCAATAAAATTTCTTCCCCCCCACTCCCATCATCAACAGGAAGGAAGTGGGCAAACTTTCTGAATTCTGGAGAATGTTTTTTTTTTTGGTTGGAGGGAGAAAACCAAGCCCAGCTTCCTTGCACGTTTCAGCCGCATCCCACAAATCACTTATGAAAATATCGCCACCGATTTAGATGGGGTGGTCGCGCGTAGGTGGAGTAAGATTTTGGGGGGAGTTCTTATGGTGGATGAACGCTACATCTCAGTTCACACCATTTATTTTTTTCGGTCTCCTTAATAAAACAGAGCTGAAATAGGAGTGGAATGTTGAGGGTGTGATTTTTATACAGATTCAGCAAAATATGTTTGGATTGATGTTTCGTTTCAAACTGATTTTGAACATTTTTTTTTTTAAATCGAGATGGTTTCAAATGAGAAATAAACTTTAAAATTTCATCGATTCAAGAATCCAAATCAGCTTCCTCTCGACTCCTTTAAATCACACGACTTGAAAAAGTTTCAACCAAAACGTAACAGAACGAATCGTTTTATCTTTTTAAACCTTGAAATAGAGCCTAGCAGAAAAAAATAGGTTTCACCATCCCTTTTTCCGGCGGCGGTGGTGGCGGCTGAAAATAAAACATTTTAAATGTAACTGAAATAAGGGAAATGAAGTGGTCATTCGATTTCGATGCTGGGATGCTGTGAGGAGCATTTTTTCCCTTGTTTTGAGGAAAAAGGTTCGGAGAAAAGGATACCAACGGTGATGGTTGGGGTGAAATTCGTATACTTCCCTTGTTTTTTTGTTGACCTGAAGAAATGAGGGGGTTTTCTTCGGAAAAGTTGAAGGCCCGCAGGGATTTTCATTGTTTTATGTTGAATTACAATATTATACTACTTAGGAAAGCAACCTTCTTACTTGTAGATTCAATCTGATATTTTTTTCTAAGATAAATTTGATGCTCAATCAAAATTTCATTCTTTTTCATTTTAGAAATGTTTTAAAATTTGTGGAATGTTCAATTTACATACTGACCAGGGATGGAATAATCGCGAAAAAATCAATTTCGCTTGCGAACTTTTTTCAACCGCGAAAGAGAGAGGAAGCAAATCACTCAAAAGAAAATCGCTCCCAAAATTCTCAAAGAAAATCAATCTGCTGATGATTTTTTGTGAATTTCCTTGTCAGCACCACTCAAAAATATTTATTTCAGTTTGTTTACACACATTGCCCATCTACAAAATGTGACAGGTCATTTTTCGACGTGTGACGTTACAATTGCAAGTGTAGTAGTGAAAAAGAATAATCAAGATGATGTGTTTTTTAGATTCTTTTTACCGATCTTTCGTGCGCGAGAGAAGGCTCTCTTCTTGCTCCCCTCGGATTTTTTCTCTTGATGAACATCTAAAGATTTTATTTGATGATGATTATTCCATCGCTGATACTGACTCTGATCAGAGTTAATGTTTCAAAATGTTGTTTAAAAATAACAAACTCAACAGTCTATCAAACTATTCAATGCTTATTTGGTGACAAAATTGATTCCATTTCTAGTTTGCTCTTTTTCATGGTTGGTTTTAGAAAGAATAGAGAGATGCCAACTTTTCGAAACTTAGCTACCTCTGTTTTGTTAGTCACATGCTTATGCTACTGTCACAAGTTTGCAAAATATGAATTTATTTTTGGAAATATTTTTTTAAAAGTTTAACGTCTTTTTCCGGGCCTTAAATTTCAAAATTTGCGGAAAGATTTTAAAAACCCTAAATAGTTAACCGTTAATTTTGCAAGTTTTGTCTATGAAAATTTAAATTTCGAGCGATAATTTATTTGCCCTCTGATTTTTTGGGAGAATTATGGAGGAAGAAGGAGACAAAGCTTTGAGAAAATTGAACATTTGCTTTTAAAACTTTGGATAAACCCTTCTTTATTGAATTCTGGCTTTCCTTCTGAGTAGAGATTGTGGATTCTCGCGTTTTTCAAGATTCCACGGAATTACCAGGACTCGGGAATTCTAATTTTCATGCAAATTTATTTATATGTTGTCAACAACTTTGAAGAAATTCAAGGAAATTATTGCATTTAAATTGGTGATATTACATTAAGCCTTAGCCAAATTCATTATAACAACATAAATTCAAGTCACCATATTGAGGTTTCCATAGCTTAGTGGATGTTAGCTTCAAACTTACTTCTAAATTCTCGCTGTTAGGGCGTTCCATTTTCCTGGGCTTTGAACTTCTCGAGAAACGGGAAAAATATTTTTAAAACCCCGAGAACTCCCGGGATTCCGGGAAATTTTTGAAACAGTCTTTAAACCTATGTTTTCATTTCATTTGTTATGTTTGTCAAGCTTAAAGTCTTAGAATTAGCTCATGCTAATAATTGGCGATAATCTACACTTCAATCTAAACAAGGCTAGCAGTTTTTAGATATTTCAAAAGATTGTTTTTGTTCCTGGTTATTTTTAAAAGCATCACAATTTTTAATGCAATGTGATACAACTAAGTAAAAACTTTCTTTGAAAGACATTTAAAAAAATAAGACAACGACAACAACAAATACATTGATAGAAGTCTATGAAAATTTTTAGATTTAGAGTTTGGAGTTCAGATTTTAATATTTTACATAAAACATATTTTACAAATTATCCATAATTCGCTTCTGCCTAGGGGAAATCGAGACTATCGAGAAATTAAAAAGAGAGATGTGAGCCGGTAACATGGAGTTAAACTTTCTCAATTGTCATGGGAACCTTCACAGAAGCTTGACAGAAAGTTTAACTCCATAGTACACTTTTAATTTCTCGATAGTCTGAATAGATATAGGAGATTTCAGAGCTATAAATTTGAAAATCGGTGTATGTACTAATCGTTTTGTTATATTCCTGTTTTAACCGTAATAAAAAAATAAAATAAAATATTATGCTTGCAATTTGACTTTAACTTAGTTTGATACATTTGTACTGATTTGCCCAGATGCCGGTGTTTGAAAAACATATGTGGGTCATTCCTGGTCAACTGAGTACTCTTTTGGACTCGACCTTCACCGATTTGGACCAAACTTGGAGGGAACGTTTATCTATCGATAGTTAACAGAAATCCCAAGTTTGGTGCTGATTGGACCATCCCTCTTTTTTTGGCACCGCCCTCTTTTTTGGCGATTTTCTAAAAAACTTTTTTTTCTTTTAATCATAACTTTGCAACTATTTGAGCAAAAGACTTTCTACAGGTTGCATTTTATAGAAAATTGTCCAAGGAATTCTATGAGCATAAAAATAAAATTTTAACCCTTAAATGCCCACTAATATTATATTTTAACGTTTTAAGTATACAAATTCAGTTTTGACCAAATGATTATATTTTTATTTTTTTTATTTTATCGTCATCGTGTTCCCCGGACAATTTTACATAATAATCAATATAGACTTCAAACTAAAATAAACTATTGGCGAGATACAGCGATTTTACTGAAAAAAGTTTGATTTTGCGCAGCACTCGGAAGTTCATGGTGTACTTTTCAACAAAAAGGAATGAATCTCGCATAATTCGGTTTTTATATGTGAGAAACTTATTTCGGATTTGAATACATAGGACAGAGTGCAGTGCAAAATCAAACTTTTTTCAGTAAATTCGCTGTATCTCGCCAATAGTTCATTTTAGTTTGAAGTCTATATTGATTATTATGTAAAATTGTCCGGGGAACACGATGACGGTAAATTAAAAAAAATAAAAATATAATCATTTGGTCAAAACTGAATTTTTATACTTAAAACGTTAAAATATAATATTAGTGAGCATTTAAGGGTTAAAATTTTATTTTTATCGAATTCCTTGGACAATTTTCTATAAAATGCAACCTGTAGAAAGTCTTTTGCTCAAATAGTTGCAAAGTTATGATTAAAAGAAAAAAAAGTTTTTTAGAAAATCGCCAAAAAAGAGGGCGGTGCCAAAAATAGAGGGATGGTCCAATCAGCACCAAACTTGGGATTTCTGTTAACTATCGATAGATAAACGTTCCCTCCAAGTTTGGTCCAAATCGGTGAAGGTCGAGTCCAAAAGTGTACTCAGTTGACCTGGAATGACCCATGTATATAATTTAAAATGATGATGTACGTATATTTTTTTTTCATTGCTTATTTTTCTGAGATCATTTTAGGGCCAGGTTAGGGCCGTATATACCCAGTTCAGAGTAGACATCATCTTGTGATTAGAGACATATTCTTAATCATGAAGACTAAATACATCTTTCTACGTATATACCTTATCTATATTTTTAATATTTTGCTTCCGCCATACTTTGCATGACACTTGATAAAAAAATCATGAATTTCATTATTTTAGAACATAAGTAATTTGTTGAAATTTTATTATCTGGCAAAACTTAATCAAATCATTAGTAAAATGATTGAAATTGATGGTGTTTATTTCAGATAAAAGATATCTGATTTTTTAAAGTAATCATTCGTAGTATTCATTCCTCTTATTTTTAAAGTATATTTTCAATGAGTAACAATGTCAGATTCCATAAAATTTTATAAAAATGTGGATGATTTTTATCGTTTCTTTTTCAAAAAACTGCGTTCTTTTCTCTTCCCTTTTCATTCACATATATAAGCTAGTAACCAAAATGTCCGAGTATCAAACGAAAACGATCGAAGACAAAAAAAAATGCGTATTGTCACCGCATATTCCTTTTCACCAGTCAAAACTTCCGGCGCAAACAAAGTGGCAAAGTTTTCCCATTAATATTACACACTTATCGCATTACTGATGTCGCTACGCGGCGAGGGCGAACGCTGGGGGCGTGCAAAATTGTTCCCATTTTCCATGCCCAGAATAGGCCCAACAAAGAAATCCCAACCGGAAGGCAGTCATCGTCTGGATGGTTTTTTTTTCGACGGCTGAGGACCAAAACAACAAGTTTGTACTCGCGTGTGATCGAAAACGAAACTGTTCGGGGACAATTTCACGGATCACCGCAGATTCTCCGTCTCCTCGGGGGTGGGTTGACTGGAATCATCCGGCGGGTAACTGCCTTTTGGGCTGGTGCCAACGCTCTCGCAACGAGTCGCACAGCCTGACGGTGAAGGGCTTTTCCAAAGTGAGGAAAAGTTTAATAGTATTTCAGCCATGGTCCACGAGTTTGAGAAGGTGATGAAGTGTGAACTCGGAATTGGCCGGGAACGAAATCATGGAGGGAAAGTTATTCCAACGTTGCTGGATGCCGAAGATGAAAACTGATAGTTTTTATTAGTTTTGAACTCGACTGGTTGCTAGAAACTTGACGATGTTTTGCATTGATTGAGGAGAAAGTTTTGCCAATGGTGCTTTCAGCTGTTGTTTCACATCACTTGAAAATAATTTGAATCTTGATGTTTAAACAAAATTGATCTTCAACATATCCCACATCACATTGTTTGTTTTAGCTCGAAATCACTCATAATTTTCAACCCAAATCACACCATCATGTTCAACTTGTAAATTACCCCTTATTTGCAGCCTGACCATCGATCGGCCCCAAAATCAACGCTACCCCAAAAACAGCCGAAACATTCATTATGAAACGCATTATCGATACTCATCCGGGTACAATCCTGCGGTGACCGGTAATGTGTCCGGCGAATTATGGAGCACGGGAGATTCATTTCCCTGCCCTCCTGCTGATGCTGCTGCTGCTGGAACCACATAATTTGAGGTGAACACACGCGGTGCCAGCATGGGCAATGCTGTTGTGGGCGGCCCAAAGTTGCAATGAATCTCCGTTCCATGAAATCGATATTACACTCTCAACACATTCTGTTAGATGGTACTGCTTGGCGACACAGTGGAGAGTTGGGTTGTTTCAGAACAATACATTTGTATAATGTTCAGATTTGATACCGTCGATTTAAATTGTTTTTTTTTCCAAAATCCGCACATGGACTCATTGTAAAGGATTTCTAATTACCGATCCAATTGGTAATCTTTTTTTTTGTCAGTTAAAAAATAAACTGCATTTTGATTCTGCTAGATTAAATTTTCAAAAGGTCCTATGAGTCATGGGTTTCCTATGCAGATAGGACCTTTTGAAAATTTAATCTGGCATGTTCACTTTTCCTATAAAAACATTCAAAACTAGTTATTCCTTGAAAATGTTAAGTTTAATTAAAATTGATTCAAATATTTATATCTACAAATTTTTAAGCAATTTTTTGGTAAAAGAAGAAAAAAAGCTATTTTAACTGTACTATAGAGTGACAATAAAAAAAATCGACATCAGCGATACCCTTTGACTCGATTCCATAGGCAAAAATAAATATCTGTGCCAATTTTTAGCCCAATCGGTTAAGGTTTAAGGGTCACTTTTTATCACTGAAGTTTATATGGGATAAATCGCAAAAATGTATGCAGAAAAACATGTTTCTGCCAGGTGGCGTGAGTCTCGCCCAAAATTGTCCAAATATTAAAAAATAAAAAAAATTAAAAAATAGTTTAAAATTCACTTTTTTTTCCCGTAACTAAACTGTCAAAAATTGAGAGACATGTCACTTTAAAGAAAATTCAATGTTCTTTTCGAATCTGAAATAACCCAGGTTATGGTCTTGACCATTTCTGGTCAAAATGGTTTTGACCATTTCTGACCATTTATTTTATCGATGTTTTAACCCTTAAATCTCAATCGTCCGCTTTTGAAAGTATTTTTTTCGGAAAGTCCAGCAAATTTTGCATTACATTTATTTTTTTTACTGACAAAGAATCTTAAAAAAAACAACCTTTATTTTGGCCCATATACTTCTATAAATCTACAAAACGTATTTGTTTAATTTTCAAAAGATGCTCATTCTATAAAAAATCATCCAGGAAATTAAAATTGTAATTTGTAGAGCAATTTAATATGAACATCACTCATTTTTTAAGAAAAATTGTACGTGGACACTGAGTTTATTGAAAAAATCATTTTAATCAAAAAGCAAACATAACAAATGAATAAATATTTAAAAATTTATCAGAAATCAGGTTGGCACCTCATAATACGGTAGATAAATAAAGATTTTTGAAGTGTTTTATTTTTTAAATTTTTTGTTTGGAACTTTGTATAGACAAGACAATAGGGTAACAAGAAAAATGGGAAATTTGAAAAATAATACATTAGGCGTCATCCATAAAGTATGTCACACTCTAGGGGGGGGAGGGGGGGTCTGAGCAAGTGTGACATTGCATGTTATAAGTATAGGAAAAGTGTGACAAAGGGGGGGAGGAGGGGTAAATTTTGGCTGATTTTAGCGTGACGTACTTTATGGATGAAGCCTTATACCCCTTGGCTCGATTCCATAGGTAAAATTGAGTATCTGTGCCAAATTTTGAGCCAAATCGGTAAAAAGTTGGGATTGCTTTGGAGGGTTGAAGCTTGCATTTGAGTTTTTGATAAAAAAAATGCATGGAGAAAGACAAAATTTTCGATTTATTCGATTCGATTTATAAGTGGTGTTAATTGTGTGAAAATTTTGCCTCGTGAGATTCTAATGCTAACTTTAACGCTTTACAGTTTTATCGAAGAGTCCCAAGCGATCCGAGTTGATCCGGAAAAGTTACCAGTGATTGAAAACAAGACGATTTTATATGCCGTACACCCAACTGGCAGTCGCATGATTGTGATGCATGGCGGCATGAAAGTATATCAGAATCTGCATGAAAACTGTCCTCATGCATTTTTTGCGATATAGGGGTATGACATTTTTGCCCGTTACCGACAATTATCGACATTACCGACGGTTTTTTGGTTGTATTTCACAAAAAAAACACTTAGCAGAACGAGGATTGAACCACCAACTTCTTACCAACGCTACCACCGCGCCATGGACGCTTTATGAAAAGTGAGTGAAAGAGCACCAACATATGCTTCTCTTTGGAGTGTTGCTCGGGGACGGGCCAGCATTATATGTGTTGGTAAGAACTGCAGATCGCTGAAATTTTTACACGCGGGCAAAAATGATCTACGGGCTTGCTGCAAAAAATGTTATAAAATATGACATTTTCTGCAGCAAATCCAATGTTGCAGATTTTGAGATATATTTTTCCTTTGGGTGTATCTTTTGCCAAGGGCAAGATAGTGCCTTATGTTCCTTAGGATTTTTTTTAAACATTTTTGGCAATTTGAACGCTATTAGATTAGTTTTTTATATGCAGAAATTCACAAAAATCAAATAACAAAAAAGTTGATTTTCCCATACAAATTTGTAAATTTGTTTTCCATACAAATTTGTAAAATGGCCCTTTGACTCATCAGTAAAATGATTTTGTAATTCTTGAATATTTAGCATATACTTTTTATATGAAGAATTATATTTTTTGTTCATTTTAAATAAATAGTTTATACATGCTTTGATTCCGCCTATGCAAAACAAATATATTGTTGAATAAAAATTTAAATGTGATAAAAAATGGTTATTAAAAAAAACATTAATGGAAATTTGCTATGAATCGTTAAAATATTACTATAGTAGAAAACTGTACAAATAGCAAAAGCATAGGTATTCCAAACTACGCACCATTTTTTTTTCGGCTGAGCCTCAAACTTTTTTTGTACTTAGAAACTTTTCATCTCGGGATTCGAACTTATGACATTTGAGTTATGAATTGAATTGATTAACATCTGATTCAGGCACCCCATCATTTATTCAAGTTTTAGTGAAAATTGGGGAACAATTATTGAAAACCAGTTTTGCAACGATGTAACAAAAAAAATGCACTTTAAAAATAAGTTAACACATTGTTTTAGAATTACCCTTTATTTTTTTAATGATAATTAAAATTTAAATGAAAATATAAGTGCTTGCAATTAAAACCTTTTTTTTTTATTTTTACTATATTTGACAAACTACGATCATCTTTAGCCACAAAACGACCACCCTACGACCTTGACCCGTTTTAAAAACTTTTATCAAAAATATTTGGAGTAAATGCAATGAAAAGCTCAAGGATATTTTTTGGAATTTTTTAAGTTTTATTAATTTCAATAAATAACCAATTGATTATAAGCTGTTTTGAACAAAACTTTTGGAAAACTGTATTTTTTCGTTCTTTTATATAAATGATGAAAATAAAAAAAATCATAGAATTATTAATATAAATTTCACTTGATCGAAGTATTCGCAGTCTTATAAATTGTAATAACGTAATTATTTTTTTTTAAATGAGATCATGTAAGCTTCAAATTTGGCCCGCCATTCAAAAACTTTGAGCACCCCTGCTTTACGGAAAGCACCGATGCACCGATTGTACCCAAATTTTAGAAGGTGTTTTTTTACGATCAAAAAATTGATGTTCAATCAGAATTGGACAAGTTTTGAAGATATTCCATACAAGCACACCCTAATAAATATCTGTCTAAATTGGCTTGAAAAGATTTTTCAATTTCACTTTTGCTCAAAATGTTCAATACACTTATGTAATTCAAAAATGCATAAATTTTTATTTGGAAACGCAGAATTAAAAATGTGTGCTTAAAATTCAGATTTATATTTATATTTTGAATCTGGGGGAATTGAATTTCAAATTCATATTGTGTAATCAATAATTGAGAATGTTATATATTAAATATTTTTTAAACTTCTTCTAACATTTCCCCTATTCTCAATGTTCTAGGTCCAAAATTATTCTCAATCGAACGGTTCATTCTCCCATGCGTACAAACAGCATTTCCGGTAACATTTCGCCTCGCCAGTTGAGTAGGTCCTTTTCACCATAAAGCAACCATTATTGGCAACGCTGCAAATGAGAGTGGTGCTGGTGGTGCCGATGTCAAAATGGCAAACATTGCGTCCCGCCCCTAAAAACGGCACGGGAGAGCCCTCTAATTAAACTTCCATTCGGGCCGATAATGGAGTTAAATTAGTCGCAATAAATGTGACAAATGGGGTTCCTATTTGGGGCCTATCGACGGTGTTCGAACGCGGTGAGCCCACTTTTCGATATTGTGTGGCGATTGTGGGTCGCTGAAAATGGTGGGGCATCGATTTTCCAAACTGTGTTGGTTGGATCTTCTGGGAGTTATAGTGGACGTTGGTGGGAAATGATGTTAAAAGAAGCATGATCTCAAACTATTAAGAAGAACTGACAGTATTTTTTGTAACTCACTTGTTCCAGAGTTGAACCAGAATACCTGAAATACATGACCACTAAGCTGCTTTTTTTTGGGGAAAACTTTACTCTTTCAACCCAAAGAAAACAGAAGCAAATTTTCGTTGCGAGTGCAAACCAGTAAAGCCCCTTTTGCCTTTGATGTGTTTTGTGGAAAACCTCTTTTTTTTAGGACTCTGACTAGTTATTATTTTGAGTTGGCCTTCATTGCTTCAAGGTAGCTTTACAGTGCCGAAAAGCTTAAATTGAATGGCACTAGAATTGTTTTTGCAGGTATAACAGTACGGGACAGTAACTTAGTTTCGTCAGGGTTTTGCATAAACGAAAGGGAAGTTTAACAATAATTTAGGCAAATTAAATTCACCTTTTTTGTCCTCCGCATTTGCGATCACTATTTAAGGATTTCAAATGGTGGCAACTCAATGTAAACATTTTCGCGGTTGACTGTTCTTTGTTCAATGGTTGTTGATTATTAATTGTTGATTGTTGATTGTTCATTGTTCATTGTTGATGGTTGATAGTTGATTGTTGATTATTGATTGTTGATTGTTGATTATTGATTGTTGATTGTTGATTGTGGATTGCAGGTTGTAGATTGTAGATAAGTGATTGATAATGGCTTTTGATTGCTGATTCATGTTAGTTTAAGATAGGTAGGTACACTGTTCTTCCTACTTTCTATCAACAAACCCAGTTCACCAAAGAGAACAATCACAACCCTTGGCAGAGTCCTCCAAGTGGAACCACTCCAAAATGAGGGATTATTTATGCAGTCCTAACGGACCACACCGAAGAAGGTCTTTCCCATGCCGGGGACGGCCTTCGTTTCGGTGACTCTGCGGTAGTGTCGATGAAGCCTAGGCAAACAAGCCACCCCGTCGAAGCTCTTCAGGAATATTCATCAGGCTGGCCCGATTCCCGTCGCCGCCATGAAGCTCTAGTTAAATACGGTTTTCGGTTACAGTTTAAACAAATCGAGCGAAACTCGGCTGGCAAAAGACACATATTGTGGGGGGAAAGGAAACCACTTCTTAAACTTTGGAGCCACGGCAGACGTGCCAGAATAGAGGGTCCCTTTTTGCATTGCAAAGTAGTGTGGAGAAGGCTTTTGGAAGGTTGGTTTTACCGAATCTGCCTCAGGGGTCTTTGGTTGGATAGGAAATGCAACATTCTACTCTACGTTCACCGCGATCGTCAACGTTTGGTTTTGGGTCCCGAATTTTGGCTTGGAGCGTTGGGAATCTGGGACAACCGTATAATTTAAATTAAAACATAAATGTTTGGCTTTTCAATATTGAGATTTCGTTTCGTTTTTTGAGATGAGAGCTTTTAAATCAATTTCAAATTGGATTACCCTACAAGGATCACGAATAATTTTAACGATTTTCTGCCAAAAACAAGCAGCTCTTTTAATGAACTCCGCAAACGTAGATCGCAAAAATGCAACTGATGAAGTTAATCAATTTGTTTTGCGTGTTACTCCCCTCTCCCGCAACGATGGCGCCAGTTGCAGTTTACAGATGGTTATGTAACATTTATTTTTCGAGTTTTTTTTTCGTTCAATCGATTTTTCTCGACACACCACACGAGATTGATGTGGTGTGGTTAACGATTGAAAAGTCAACTCATTGCACCAAAATTTGAACAATTTTGACGGTGCGGAGGAGGGGGAAAATGTACTCGGAAAATAAATATTTTTTGTTGCGGTCGTGTTCAGCTTACATCGAGAACCTGCTCGAAATAAAGTACTGTAATTGAATGGATTATACAAACAGCACAAATCTGTGAACTGTTGTGGTCAATCAAAAAATCGGTTCAGACTAATGGAAAAACGTGATTCTGGAGCAGAAATTTGCATTCGTAACGATGATGCGTAATAGTGGTGACGCATTTTTTTGTGGTTATTATTTTATGCAACAATGAAACTAATTTAAAGTCAAGTTTGGGAAAATCCTTCCGGACAGCAATCACTTCAACTCGCCAATCCCGCCCGGATAAAGTTTGTCTTTGCTCAAGTGTGTTTGCGCTCACTCCTCGGGCACCCAATCAGGACCTTCAAGGCCGAAAAGCTCCACTTTCCAACCCACTTTTCCCTTTTTTCCCCTCGAAAGGCAGCTCGAAATGACAATTGATTGGATTCTCGTTGCCATTGTCTAAGGGACTGGGGTACTGGGTTCGGTTCCTTATTTGCCTTTATCATCGTCAGGGGCTGGCTGCATCGTTTCGTTTGTGAAACTCACACTGGAGAACTTGTTCTGCTCAATCTTCGATATCGATTACCCAATCTTTGGGAGGCTGCTTTTTTTTTACTTTTTTTCAGTGGGGCCTAGCTCACCAGTAAAATGGAGCGCAACGCAAATCGAATTTTTCGTTGGGCTTTCACAAGCACAGTGGGAAAATTTTCTACAAATTAGCTTAGTTAAATAACAAAATAAATTGAAAAACAAAAAACAAAAAACAAAAAACAAAAAACAAAAAACAAAAAACAAAAAAACAAAAAACAAAAAACAAAAAACAAAAAACAAAAAACAAAAAACAAAAAACAAAAAACAAAAAACAAAAAACAAAAAACAAAAAACAAAAAACAAAAAACAAAAAACAAAAAACAAAAAACAAAAAACAAAAAACAAAAAACAAAAAACAAAAAACAAAAAACAAAAAACAAAAAACAAAAAACAAAAAACAAAAAACAAAAAACAAAAAACAAAAAACAAAAAACAAAAAACAAAAAACAAAAAACAAAAAACAAAAAACAAAAAACAAAAAACAAAAAACAAAAAACAAATAACAAAAAACAAAAAACAAAAAACAAAAAACAAAAAACAAAAAACAAAAAACAAAAAACAAAAAACAAAAAAAAAACAAAAAACAAAAAACAAAAAACAAAAAACAAAAAACAAAAAACAAAAAACAAAAAACAAAAAACAAAAAACAAAAAACAAAAAACAAAAAACAAAAAACAAAAAACAAAAAACAAAAAACAAAAAACAAAAAACAAAAAACAAAAAACAAAAACCAAAAAACAAAAAACAAAAAACAAAAAACAAAAAACAAAAAACAAAAAACAAAAAACAAAAAACAAAAAACAAAAAACAAAAAACAAAAAACAAAAAACAAAAAACAAAAAACAAAAAACAAAAAACAAAAAAAAAAAAACAAAAAACAAAAAACAAAAAACAAAAAACAAAAAACAAAAAACAAAAAACAAAAAACAAAAAACAAAAAACAAAAAACAAAAAACAAAAAACAAAAAACAAAAAACAAAAAACAAAAAACAAAAAAAAAAACAAAAAACAAAAAACAAAAAACAAAAAACAAAAAACAAAAAACAAAAAACAAAAAACAAAAAACAAAAAACAAAAAACAAAAAACAAAAAACAAAAAACAAAAAACAAAAAACAAAAAACAAAAAACAAAAACGTTACTTAATCCACCTTAAGGTGGTTGGTGCCTTCCTCGCATTCATGTTGTATTTAGGTTGTATTTACAAATTAATTAAAGAGTGTTTTTATTTATTTTTTTCATTTTTTTAATAATTATTGATTTTACTTGAATAGCAATTTTCAATTCTTTTTTTTACCAACTCTCCAAAATAAAGGAGAAAAGTCTCATGAGTTATATATTTCAGTAAAAAGTTCGTGTAAATCTTTGTCGAGACAAAATAAAGTATTCAGAAACATAATTTATACAGATTTTTTCCAGAAGAGACGCAGACACTGCTTAAGCAATGTGGCAACCGGGTGATATGCATGCAAGGGGGTGTGGCTGCCAATCCCCCGCTCAGACCAAAATCCCTACGAATGCTGCGACTCTCGCGCGTAAGCAAAAAGACCCGGCCTTTGAGGTTATGCAAAAATCACCCTTTTTTGTAACTGCAAAAAAACTTTTTCATGGCATAACTTTAAGAGTACTTCACTAAACAGAATAAAATTTAATAGGGTCTTAGGGGACCCCAAAACGAACAGAATAAGGCGGATCCGGCCAAAATCGGTTCAGCCAGTTTTGAGATAATCGTGTGGAAAAAAATCATGTCTACACACATCCCCACAGACATTTGTTCAGAATTTGATTCTGAGTCGATAGGTATACGTGAAGGTATATCTAGGAGTCGTATTTAAGAAGTTCATTTTTCGAGTGATTTTATAGCCTTGCCTCAGTGAGGTGAGGAAGGCAAAAACAAAAAACAAAAAACAAAAAACAAAAAACAAAAAACAAAAAACAAAAAACAAAAAACAAAAAACAAAAAAAAAACTCACCGTGCAATCCTAGCACCGATGCCTTCTTTTGTTCCTGGCCTAGCTTTTCTCCGAAGGGGAGAGAAGTAAAATCGATGAAGCTATAAATTTAAGGATTTGCGCGCAAGAAAATGTTGATCGAGCTGGAGTGATAAGAGTTTGCTGGTTTAGATTACGCCGTCAATGCAAATTTCGGCGAAGTTCGAACTTCAATCGAAACGGTTTTTTTTTTCTTTTGTCGTAAACAAGATTGTTTTCGCGCTTAAAAACACCACTGGATGTGGGTGAAAACAATTGCCGCAAAATTCCACGCCCGAATGGCTTTAACGAGATTTAATTTTTAGGTGGGATTTTCGTTTAATTTTTTTTTGGGAACGAGAAAATTTTCAAGTGATGAAAAGAACACTCTTCAATCGGATGAAAGAACTTTTTCAGACCAGCCAGACAGACAACTTGATAGAATGCGGGGGGTTGCAAAATACCTTCGAAAAACTTTTTCACTTCCCTCCACCCTTCAGCTTGGAAAATCGTTTTCCATTCTTTCCCGTTCACCACTTTGCCGCCGCTGCAAGAGATTAATTATTTCGCAACTGCAGGCTCCCACCATGCGAAACCTGGGCAGGCAGCAAATTGAACGTAAGTAATTCAATTACTTGCACCCTTGAACAACTTACTTATAAAGAGGGAAGGGCTTAGTGGCGGGCGGAATTGACTCGTTGAGAGGAATCACTTTCGGGAAGTTGATTCATAATTGATGGACGGAAAATGGGCAGCATTATTTGATGCAGCTTTAGTGGGAAGATGACATAAAAACTTAAATTTCAAGAAACTTTTAAACATTTTTGAATTAAATTAAATAAACTTACATGAAGCTTACAAAATTCGATTTATAATGTTTTCAATACGTAAACAATCATGCAAAAAAGGTTATTTGTGAAACATTAGCTTAAAATGACTCAAAAGTCAAAACAAAGTTCCCAATCTCAAACGACTTTAATGTTCCAAAAACCAAGAGCAGCTCAGTTCAGCATAAAGCTCTGCCAACATATGCGTCGTCTATTGTCGTCCGAGTGGCAGCAAGATTTACGACGGTGACACGAGTGCAGAGTAATAAAATATGATGAAAAATGGATGTAAAATAAATAAACGATAAGTAATATTGTGCACGATCATCCTTGCTGGTAAAGGGGAACAACGTCACTGATGCACTTTAAGGAGTACACGAAAAAAGGGGTTCTCTGAAAACCACAAAAATTGAGGTACTAAATGTACTACAAAGTTACACCACCCATAGGACGAAGGAAGTTCATCAAAGCTTCATATCCTCACATACCAAACCAACCCACCAACGGAAGGAATTATGATTGCCTCGTAAAGTTTACCATCTCTGGCGGGCGTTCGGCTCGCTCTTCAGTTTAAAATCGTAAAACATGATTATATGAGCCCCCCCATCATAAAGTCAGCTGGTTGACCATAAACAACAAGTACAACGACTTTTCCCTCCGGCTCTCAGTTTCGAAGCAACAAACACTAAAACTGGAGCCTTTCCTTTTTGCCAGGATCACTTGAAATAACCCCTCAAAGTCAGCGTGCCAGTGCAAAAAAAAAAGAAGGTTCCCAAAAAGTGCCCACAATGTATGCGAGTGAATGAATGCATCATAAAATCTCCGTTGCTCGGGAAAGCCCCTGTTTTGATTTAATTTCGGAAAGGCATCAAAATGTATGTAGGTTGCCTATACATTCAGGAAGCTGGGAGGAATTTGCAATTTTGAAACGGGGCCAAACGGAGTGAAGCAGCGCAGCATACGTTATGGAGTCCATAAAAATCGAAACGAAAATATGCAAAGCATTTCGGCGGAATCAATCATAAATGAAAATGAACTGCTGCGTTCACGTGTGGAATGTGAGGAAATTGTTTCGGGAAATTGTGCGGCAGATGGGGTCATCTTTGTGCAGCCGACATTCAAGATGTGTTTGAAAAGGATAGGCTTTAAATTTTATATTGAACTTGTTAAAATATTTTCTTGAACTACAGTCATTCCACATATTCGGAACACCCACAAACTCGAAACAGTTTTCTGTTTATTTGTCAATAACAGTTATTTACCATTCAAAAAACATAACTTAGTTTGAGTTTCATTGGTTTCAGTGTGTGAAATCATTTTGTTATTAAAAAATATTAACTCCTTGAGAGAACCAAAGTTTGTTTAGATCCGTAAGAAAAAAAGTGTTCCAAATTTGTGGATTTCAAAAAATTACAGTCGATACATCAATCGAAAGATCTCAAGAAAGGTTTTGTTTTTGGTATTGGTTTTGGTTTTGATGAAAAATTATGTTTCATCATTGGTATTCCAATGTAAGTTTACTAATTTTGGCAGCTTTTTTAACACTTCAATTCAAAAATCTGTGTCTTAAGTATGCTACAGTGAAACCTCTTTTTACCCCAAGCAGGGGTAAATAACACGGGAATACCAAATTTTGGTATTACTTGGGCAAATAACAGAGACCAAAATGTGCCCTTGGTTGCCCAGTAATAGATGGTAAAATACCATGAAATCATACCAATGTATTGAATGTGGAAGGGCACAACAATACCAAACCATGTTATTCCAAGGGTAAAATAATACCTCAAAATAAAAACATTTCAATACCAAGTTGAGATCTTCTGGATTTTTGAACATTACTTGAATACCAAAACTTGGTATTGCCATGGTTTATTTTTTAGGTAGGGGAAATATGCCCATTTTAATCACGCAAAAGCCGTTCGACCAATTCTCACCACTTTTGCCTTTTTCCGCTTTGAAATCAACCTTTTCAACAATTGAGAGTTGCTTGCTCACTTTTGTTTGAGCTATTTATAACTTTGAAACAGTCAACAATACTTTATGAAAGCTGTAATTCATGATCAAAGTGCTGATAGGCCGATAATAGAAATAGGCTGAGAAAGGGTATAGTTCCCCTATTCCCGCGCCCTTGGATAATCAGATTTTGGTATTTCTGTGGTTTTCCACATACATGATTACCATTACATGATACCATTTTTAGTGCAACAGTTGCAGTAAGTAAAAAAACGGAAATGATCCATATGCATCAGCCAAATCTACTCACCTGATGATTCCATGTTGTTCTCAGTGATATTCTTCACCACATCGAATGCATTTGTCATTGATGAACGGCCTGTGCTTGAAGTTCTTGAAGATTCTAAAAAATAACAAGATTGAAAAATAAGTATGATTAAAATGAAACTGGATTGAAATTCACCAAAATTCAATAATATGTCGATTAACTCGTTTTTCAAAGTATATGGTTATCCCAACTAAGAGAAATTTCAACGTTTTTTAAAAAAAATCTTAGTGGGTATATAAAAAAAATTGAAAATCAGCTTTAACATTTTTGGGTTTCAAGTCATTTAAGCGCAAAATAATTATCTCATCAAAATTTATAAAAAAATTTCCCATAGTTTCAGAGGAATTTGATGAAACCTTTCAATACCAAAATAATACCAAAATGTGGCATCCTGATTTAGGATTTTTTCCACAATTTCAAGTCATTTCTTTAGGGGGTATATCAAAAATGTTTGAAATCAAATTTGAAATTTCCGGTTTTCAATGAAAGCATTCGCTTTGAGACATCATTTTAGCGCAAAATTAATTATTTTGTCAAAATTGGTCAAAATTTTCTCATAGTTTCAGAGGAATTTGATAAAACACTTTAATACCAAAAGAATACCAAAATGTGATGTTCGAACATTGACAAATTCTGCAATTTTGCAATATCAAAACAATACCTTAAATTGGTATGATAGCACATTTTGCTCTTGCATAATCCTTAAGACAAATTTTAAAGGGTCCAGGAATACCAAAATTTGGTATTGATACCAGAGAAAGGTATTATTACGCATTTTCCTTGTTATTTACCCATGCTCGGGACGCGGTGGCATTACGCTTTTTATTTCGTCGATTTCTCTTAAACCATACAATATTTTTGCAAACTTTAAAAAACATTTTGTAGATCTTAACAAACCCTACAAATTGCTTTTAAAAGATTATAAAAATGTTGCGTAGTTTCAGAGAAATCAACAAATTGGAAAAACGTAACAAACTGCGTAAAAAGAGGTTTCTCTGTATTTTGAACTGGTATTTGAGTTTAGTGAAATAAACGATTGACATTTCATTTTTTCATTATTTTTTATTATAGAATTAAGAATATTTGACAATTGAAATATCAGTGATGTTTATATTCATCTTAATCTATTTTTATATTTCATGTTTAAAAGATAGAAAATAATGAATTCAGAAAATTTGTTTGGTTTTATTGAGATCATAAATATTTTTATTTTATTTGACCTGCATCTTAATTTTACAATGCATTTTTAAAGGGGTGGCCAGAGTTTCCTGAAACACTGTTTTTCATTTTCGTTTTAAAAATATTTACTTTTGTTATGTGGGTCTCGTGGCGCAGGGGTAGCGGCTTCGGCTGCCGATCCCGATGATGCTATGAGACGCGGGTTCGATTCCCGCCTTATCCACTGAGCTTCTATCGGATGGTGAAGTAAAACGTCGGTCCCGGTTTCTCCTGTCTCGTCAGAGGCGCTGGAGCAGAAATCCCACGTTAGAGGAAGGCCATGCCCCGGGGGGCGTAGTGCCAATAGTTTCGTTTTCGTTTGTTATG